>NC_084638.1:18088052-18100552 GCF_033978795.1 Nerophis ophidion
ATGACACTTAGAATGTACCTGCTATCTCCGTTTAAATAAGAAAATCTCATTTCAGTAGGCCTTTAGAACGTCAAAACAAAATGTATGCATTCTTTCCAACGGCCGCTGGATGGCAGCAGAGGCTCCATGTATTACCTGGAGAAACATTTGACTTCTGACCTTTCCACATTATTTATCTCATCTTTACTGCTGGAGTTCAGCTCGCTGAGGATGTAAGCTCCATTTTGGTATTTTAATTATCTTTAATTTTTCATAAACAGGCTTAAAACTAACCATTATTATCATTACTACCTAATTTGTTTTCACTCTAGCAAGAAAACATTCAGGATGTTCATACACACAATATTACACATCCCCCAAATGTACACCTTTATTATAGTATTAATATAATATATTCCATTTAATATTCATATGTTTATAACAGTGCTGAAAATTTTATTTTCCCCTCTGGGATTTATAAATTATTTCTGTTTCTGATGATTACATCAGTCTCATAAAGCCTTTAAAGCTGAATATGTTTTTACCACAGCTCAGCTTCACAATGTTGGAATATTGACTGCTGATATAAACATTCTTTTATTGTTTAGAATATTACACGCTACTCTTTTTCTTTGCTCAAATTAATATGCTGAAGGTGTCTTTGTCACTAATATAGTGTAATTATGTAAATAATAATTTTCCATTCTTCATATTCATTACCACTTGATTTAACTCTCATCTTATTTTTCCAGAGAGAATTTGACCATAAAAAGATGGCTGCATATGAATAAACTGTCACTAAACGTCAATAAAACTAAATATGTCATATTTGGAGATTGTAAAAATGTAAAATAGAAATGCTGATGAATAATATTGAAATGAAAGGAATAAAGGTAATCACATTTTTAGGAGGTAATATAGATGATGAAGTAAGCTGGACACTACATGTAAGTCATATAAAGAAAACATAAACAATGGAGTGCAATACTAAATAGAATAAAATACATACTTACAAATATTAACATTTATTTTACCCAACTTTAGTTGAAGCATACATTGTTTATTGCATAAAGGTCTGGAGACATACATATAAAACAATCACACAACAATATTCATATTACAAAAGAGAGTAATAAAGACAATTAATTAAATGGATTCTAGGGACCCAACAAATTATTCATAGTCACACGTTTTGAAAGTAAATGATCTTGTATAAAATACAACTGCTCAAATGATGTATAAAGTAAATAATAATAAGCTTCCAGAAGTGGTCCAGAAGATTTTATAAAGGAGTTCATCAATGGGATCATTTGCAATTAGAAAATAAAATATGTAACACTTCATTATTTCAAAAACATATATAAAACACAATTATGAATAAGTATAGAGGTGAATTATGAATATTTACACATAAAATGTGTATTGTATGTAACATATTTTTGTACACTTTATTCTCACCTTCTCAGTCAAATTGTTCTGTTCAATTTAAAGTACACAAATGTGTATATTAACTTGAAATAAAAGCACTAATCTGAAGTGTCTAATCTATAAATGTTAGAATCATATTAACAAGATTGTGTTACACACACAACAATGACGTCACACATGTTATACAGTATATGCTGATGTTTTTAGTAAGTCAAATTTAAAGTTTTGACAGTTTATTTCAAATCCTGCAGTTTCATTTGCTGCTGCTGATCTCACCAGCACACTTGTGTTTCTTACACTGGTACTTATAAGAGAATCTTTCACCACACACACTGCAACTCAACACTTTCTCTCCTGTGTGTGTCCTCATGTGTACTGTAACAGATTTTGGGTCACGAAAGCTTTTGTGGCAGCTTGAACAGGTGTATGGTTTTTCACCAGAGTGTGTTCTCATGAGTGATATGTCATGAGTGATATGAAATGGGCCCTTTGAGTAAAATCTCTACCGCAGATTGAACATTGTTACAATGTATGGGTTTCACCCGGTGGGATTTGAGGGGTGCACCAGGATGTTCACATTATTCTGAAGTTACCCGGTAAAATGACTGAACGGCAACTCTGTGTGTGCGTCTTCATTTAATAAGATATCTAACATTAAAACATGGTGGCAGCGGTAAATCCGAACACAACAACGCTTACGAATGTCAGATGAAGAAGTTGAGGTGAAGGAGGAAGCCGAAGACAGCATTTTACAACGAAAAAGAACGATGGATGCATTCGGTTTGAAACCTCCCGCCACATTGGACTGGAATTCTACTTGCCTGGCGAAAACATGGAAGACGTGGAAAGATGAGTTTTCACTGTATGTGGACATAACGTTAGCAGATTCTGACGACAAGACAAAGGTAAAAGTGTTCAAATACTTGATTGGAGAAACAGGCAGAGAATTGGGGAAAACATCGTGGACTACACTTAAACCAGAGGAGCAACTAGTGGAAACGCTAGACAAATTACTAACTCTGTTCGAAAAACACTGCAATCCTAAACCAAACGAAACTGTTGAGAGATACAGATTTTTCTCCAGAAACCAGAATGTTAGCGAAACGATTGACAAGTACGTCACTGACCTACGAGTGCTCGCAGACACATGCAATTTCGGGACTGCAAAAGAATCCTTGATTAGGGATAGAATTGTATGCGGGATCCATGATTCGCATGTGAGAGAGCGTTTGCTGCGCGAGACAGATCTAACGTTGGAAAAAAGCATCCAAATATGCAGAGCAGCAGATCTCTCGAAGGAAAATGTGAAAACAATCGAGGGGCAAGTAGGTGAAGAGGTGCATGCAGTTAAAAGAGTGTCTGAAGCAAAGGGGGCAAGACCGAAAGAAATAAAGAACTGCAAGTACTGTGGAAAAAACCATGAGTGGAAAAAAGAGAGCTGCCCAGCTTATGGGAAAGTCTGCAGCAAATGTAACAAATACAATCACTTTGCGTCCAAATGCAAAACTTCAGATTCACAGATCAAACGAATACACAGTGTAGCAGAGACAGAGGATGAGTATCAGGAAATATTAAGCCTTCACTCAGACGGGCAGGAAAAAACACAGGAGAGACAACTGTTCGCGACAATGTTGCTGGGGGAGAGGCCAGTGAAATTTCAGCTAGACTGTGGAGCAAGCTGCAATATTATCCCAATACACCTACTGAACCCAGACACAAAACTGGAGCAGACACAGCAAGTCCTTGTCATGTACAACAAAAGCACTCTGAAGCCTTTGGGCAAATGCAGGATAAAAATAAGGAATCCGAGAAACAGGAAATTGTATAGGCTTGAATTCATGGTGATTGATGGCCAGTCATCTGTGCCATTACTTGGCAATAAAGCAGTACAGGGCATGGATCTAGTGAGAATTCAAAGAGAAAATATCATGGCCATTGATGAGATTGTCCAACACACAGGCAGTGAGGAAAATACTCCGGAGAAAGAACAGATTAGAGAACGATATCCACAGGTGTTTGAAGGAGATGGCTGCCTGTCAGGGACATATGATCTGGAAGTGGATCACAGCGTAGCTCCAGTAAAGTTACCTAAGCGAAGAGTTCCGGTGGCACTGATGAATCCACTCAGAGAGGAACTGAGCAGTCTGGTGGAAAGAGGAATCATCACACCAGTCGAAAAGAGCACAGATTGGATCAGTAGCATGGTCGTGGTTAAGAAACCATCTGGAAAATTGAGAATCTGCATTGATCCTAAACCCCTAAACAAAGCCTTAAAGAGACAACATTTCCCACTGCCAACAATCGATGATGTCCTACCAGACCTAGCAAATGCAAGAATATTCACAGTGTGTGATGTAAAGAATGGATTCTGGCATGTGAAGTTGACAGAGCAGTCCAGCTACATGACAACATTTGCCACCCCTTTCGGAAGGTACAGATGGATGAGAATGCCGATGGGGATCAGCCCGGCTCCTGAGGTGTTTCAGCACAGGCTTACGCAGGCGCTTGATGGGTTACCAGGGGTGCGCATTATAGCTGACGATATCTTGATCATCGGTGAAGGAGAAAATCAGGAAATGGCAGTGAGAGATCATGACGAAAAACTGAAAAAACTCCTTGAGAGATGCGAAACATGCAACATTAAACTGAATTTTGACAAACTGAGGCTGAAGCAGAAGGAGGTGCCGTACATAGGTCACAGACTAACATTGGAGGGCTTGAAAATTGACCCTGAAAAGGTACGCGCAGTACAGGAAATGCCTAGACCCGCCGACATCAAGGGCCTTCAGAGATTGCTTGGAATGGTTAACTACCTTGCAAAATTTTGCCCACACCTGTCAGATAGCTGTGAGGTCCTGAGGCAACTGACTCACAAGGATGTGATATGGGAGTGGACTGACATACAGGAAACTGCCTTTGTGAAAATTAAAGAAATGATAGCCTCAGCACCAGTACTGAAGTACTACAACCCAACGGAGGACCTCACTCTCCAATGTGATTCATCAGAAACCGGACTGGGTGCAGCGCTCTTGCAGGTAGGCCAGCCGATAGCATATGCCAGCAGGGCACTCACCTCCACTGAGAGAGGATATGCACAAATAGAAAAAGAGTGCTTGGCTATATTATTTGGGATGGAAAAGTTTCACCAATACACGTATGGTAGAAAGGTGGTTGTACACTCCGACCATAAACCTCTGGAAACAATCACAAAGAAACCACTGCTTAGCGCCCCAAAGCGTTTACAAAGAATGCTGTTGAGACTTCAAAAGTATGACATAGAAGTAGTGTTTGTTCCAGGCAGATTTATGCTGGTAGCTGATACACTGAGCAGAGCGTACCTGCCTGAATGTGCAACTGAGGGGTCAGTGGAAGCTGAAATTGAAACTGTTAACATGATTCATTACTTGCCCATTTCAGAGGAGAGACGGCAGAGAATCCAAACGGAGACAGAACGGGACCAGGCCCTTCAGGTGCTGAAACGAAGAATACTGCAGGGTTGGCCAGATGATAAAGGGCAGGTCGAGGATGAGGTGAGGCCGTATTTTGATATGCGGGATGAGCTAAGCGTACAGGACAATGTCATCTTTAGAGGACAGAGGGCAGTCATCCCGACGGCTCTAAGAAAAGAAATGAAGGAAAAGATCCATGCATCACATTTAGGGATAGAAAACTGCCTGAGGAGAGCGAGAGAATGTGTGTAGTGGCCGGGTATGCATGAACAGCTAAAAACGTACATGGGAAACTGCCAAGTTTGCAGAGAAAAAGACACACGGCAACAGAAAGAACCATTACAGAGCCATGACTTCCCACTAAGGCCATGGGCAAAAGTGGGCACAGATATATTCACCTTCAATAACAAAGAGTACTTAGTGACAGTGGACTATTTTTCCAATTTTTGGGAAGTTGATTATCTACCTGATACCAGGTCCACCACGGTTATCCATAAGCTGAAAGCACATTTCGCTTGCCATGGTGTGCCTGACGTGGTGTTCTCTGATAACGGCCCACAATATAGCTCACAGGAATTCAAAAGATTTAGCCAGGCCTGGGAATTCGAACACGTTACATCTTCACCTACCTATCCTCAAAGCAATGGAAAAGCAGAGTCTGCTGTCAAGACTGCTAAAAGGCTGATGGGGAAAGCACTGCAGGCAAAGTCAGACCCCTACTTGGCCATACTTGCTCACAGAAACACCCCAGCACAAGGCTTTCAGGCCAGTCCAGCTCAGAGACTAATGAGCCGTCGGACAAAGACATTGTTACCAATGTGTGAGAATCTACTGAAACCTGCTGTAGTGGACACGGACTCAGCTGTGCGAGAAAACCAACTCAGGCAGGCTCGCTACTACAACAGAGGGGCAAAGCCCCTGAGACCACTTCAGAATGGAGAATGGGTGCGAGTGCAGTCACAGGTGGCCGGACACACATACTGGGCACCTGCATCAGTGGTGCGACAGGACCGGAATAGGTCCTATGCAGTAAAAATGGAGAATGGGACTGTGCTGAGACGCAACCGTAGACACCTGAGACCATCGCCAGGGGTGTCACCAACATCAGAGTCAACTGGCAGGAACCCGCCCACCCCAACTCCGGGTGGGGTCACACCACAACCATGCTCACCTGACTACGTCACACCACAATCCTGCCCACCAGCTGAGCCGGACCCTCAGACGACACAAGCTGGTGTCACCACCAGATTCGGCAGGGTTGTTAGGAGGCCTGCACACCTCCGGGACTTTGTTTAAGGAGCTAAATGTGTTTCACTGCCGTGTTTAGTTAAAGCACGGTTGTGCTGTTCTTCCCTCATAGGTCCTTTGTTTACAATTGGGTGGGACTGTTGTTGTTTTTTTTCTTCTCTGTTGTTTTTTTTTTTTTTTTTTTTTTTCCAAAAAAGGGGAGATGTTACAATGTATGGGTTTCACCCGGTGGGATTTGAGGGGTGCACCAGGATGTTCACATTATTCTGAAGTTACCCGGTAAAATGACTGAACGGCAACTCTGTGTGTGCGTCTTCATTTAATAAGATATCTAACATTAAAACAAACATGAAAAAGGTTTTTCACCAGTGTGTATTCTCATGCGTTCTTTTAAACTTTGTTTTATTAAACAACTTTTACCACATTCTGGACAGGAACAAGTTTTTTCTCCAGTGTGTATTCTTATGTGTCCATTGAAACATTGCCTTTGAGTAAAATCTTTACCGCAGATTGAACATGAAAAATGTTTTTCTCCAGTGTGTGTGCTCATGTGTACTTTCAAATAGCGACTTTCAACAAAACCTTTACTACAGATTGAACAGGTAAAAGGTTTTTCACCAGTGTGTGTTCTCATGTGTACTTTAAAATAGCGACTTTGTGTAAAACCTTTACCACAAGTCGAACAGGAAAAAGGTTTTTCTCCAGTGTGTGTTCTCATGTGTCTTTTCAGATGCCAATTGTGTTTAAAGGTTTTGTCACAGTGAGAACATTTCAAGTGAGTGTTGTCAGTGTGACATGTCTTATCATCTTTAGAGTCTTCATCCACAGTGTCAGGAGAGTGTGACGTTGTGTCCTCACTATCTGATAGTGGAGCTAAGAGCTTGTCTGCTTGTGATCCTCCACAGTGGTCTCCATCAGCTTCTGTTGTCATGTGTTGTGTTGAGCTGCTGCTTGGAGGCTCCGCCTCTCTCTCCTCCTCACCCTCACCGTTGACCTCATCTTCACTCGTCACACTGATGGGGTGTCTCTTGTCTTCCTCTATGAAGTGGGGGGACAGCCGCTGTTTTTCTTCATCTTTAAAGTGGGGGGGCTGTGGCTCCTTTTCCTTCACGTGGAGGTGCTGTGACCTCTTCTGCTCCATACTGGAGGACCTCTCCTGCTGTTCAGGTGGACAATATTTTTCACAGACATCTGCAGGACACAAGAAGACAAATACATGCAGGGATCGAAATAGATTAGATTGTACCAATTCAGACTGCATTTTTGATTGTGCTTTACGATTCGGTTATTTGTAGATTTACTTTTGCTTTCACATTCAATAAAAAGGAGAAGAAACAGGTCGATTAGCATCAACTGTGACGAGTTGAGAAGTAACTTGAGTGTACAAAGCCAACAGAGAGGTCTTAAGAGACACAGATTTTAAGGGACCCCATGAGGTTTCAGAGGGCCCTAAGGTCAATATTGTGCTTTGAAAAGATCTATAAAATAAAAATATATTTGAAAAGAAAGTAACAAAATAATAAATGTTATTTTGTGGCAATTACAAAAGAATATCCAGTATAAATCTCAGGGCATTCAATCAATCACAACTGAACTGTTAAACTGAACATGTATACATAAATATACTATGTATACATAAATATACTATATACATAAATATACTATATATATAAATATATATATATATATATATATATATATATATATATAGTATAAGTTTTTTAGTTTTTTAATACGTATATATACATATATATATATACATATATATATATATATATATATATATACATATATATATATATATATATGTATAGTATACGTTTTTTTGTTTTTTAATACGTATATATACATATATATATATATATATATATATATATATATATATATATATATATATATATATATATATATATATATATAGTAGAAGTTTTTTAGTTTTTTAATACGTATATATACATATATATATATACATATATATATATATATATATATACATATATAAATATATATATATGTATATTATACGTTTTTTAGTTTTTTAATACGTATATATACATATATATATATATATATATATATATATATATATATATATATATATATATATATATATCGTATATCCTTGAATTGCCGCAGGGAATGTAGTATGCGCCTGCCTTGAATTACTGCCGGGTCAAACTCGCTTCCCAAAATAATTAGTGCATGCTTAGTATTACCGCCTGGTCAAACTCATGACGTCACAAGTGACACTTCCCCTGTCATCATTTTCAAAATGGAGGTGGTAATTTGAAATCCTATAAAGGGAAGAAGATTAAGAGCTATTCAGTAGGATTTAAGGTTGAAGCTTACATCACACTCAAATTTGTACTGCATACTTTGGGTAAGTGCCGGAGTGAGAAGAGGTTTTAAAATAATTAGCGCATGCTTACTTTTACCGCATGCCTTTGGTGAGCGCAGGAGTGAGAAGAGGTTTTAAATTAATTAGTGCCCCGGCGGCAATTCAAGGAAATACGGTATATATATATATATATATATATATATATATATATATATATATATATATATATATATATATATATATATATATACATAATTATATATGTGACGGGTTTCCTGCCGTCCTTGTGCGGGTTGCAGTGACGATCGATACATGACGCATCATAGCAGGTTTGACTCTGATTTATTATTTCAATAAACATGTCTTTTTGTCTGTCTGTCGCGCCAATTGCTAGTGCGCCGGCTTTTCCTGCTCGTGGCTGCGCACCTCTCGGTGGCCGGTGGCTGCATCTTCCGCGCGGTGGTATCTCGGTCTGGGTCTCTCTTGTAGCGTTCGTGGTCGTTGTTACCGGGTGGTGCCTTCTCCTCCGATTGTTCCTCCTTCCCCAATTTTATGCTGCAGCAGAAGATGTAACGATTGAGCGCAGTTGTGTTGGGTATGCACCTGACGCTGATGGCTGCAATGTTGCTCCAGGCGCGCCCCACCTCTCCGCTCTGCTGCACGCCCCGCCTCCTGGCCGCCATCTTGGTTAGGACAACAATTTTTCCTAGCCCGCTGTCGGCTCATCGGCTCCGTCTCTCCACAATATATATATATATATATATATATATATATATATATATATATATATATATATATATATATATATACATACATACATGTACAAGCATGTATCGGATAGATACCCACATTTGTGGTATCCAAAAACTAATGTAAAGTATCAAACAACAGAAAAAAAGTGATTATTACATTTTAACAGAAGTGTAGACAGAACATGTTAAAAAAGAAAATAAGCAGATATTAACAGTAAATGAACAAGTAGATTAATAATCAAATTTTACAGTTTGTCCTTAATAATGTTGACAAAATAATAGGTAGATAAATGACACAATATGTTACTGCATACGTCAGCAGACTAATTAGGAGTCTTTATTTGTTTACTTACTACTAAACGACAAGTTTTCTAGTATGTTCACTATTTTATTTAAGGACTTAACTGCAATAAGAAACATATGTTTAATGTACCCTAAGTTTTTTTTATTAAAATAAAGCCAATAACGCCATTTCTGTGGTCCCCTTTATTTAGAAAAGTACCAAAACAATTTTAGTACCGGTACCAAAATATTGGTATCGTTACAACACTATCACCTATATTTGAATATTGTCGAATGAAAATGACTGCTGTCTGATAATCACATTAATAACAAGTGTTGGCGTTAGCACACTTTTTACGCATTGAAATAAAAAAGGACGTGCATTTCCGTAAGTCCGTGCGTCCCTGAGATGCAGAATTTTTTGTCGGATTTTGTCAGGATAATAATCTCTCCTTGAACACAGACAAGACCAAGGAGATGATTATTTGCCCACGAAGAAGGACTGCACAGTACACACCTCAGTACATAGGGGGCACAGAGGTGGAAAGGGTGAAAACCTTTAAATTCCTCGGGACCTACATCAGCGAGGACCTCACCTGGGATCACACTACACAACAAACAATAAAGAAAGCCCAGCAGTGACTGAACTTCCTAAGAAGGCTTAGAAAATTTGGCATGCCACCCAAAATTCTCAGCAACTTCTATAGAAGTACATTTGAGAGTGTCCTTACCAGCTCAATCACGGTTTCGAATGGAAGCGGCACTGCTAAGAACAGGAAGGCACTCCAGTGAGTGATTAAAACTGCTCGGTACATATCAGGAGCAGCCTTCCCCTCACTACAGGACATGTACTCTACCAGGGCCACCAGGAGAGCACACAACATCATCCAGGACAGTACACACCCCCAACGCAGTCTCTTCAGCCTCCTACCATCAGGCAGACGATACACGAGCCTGAAATCCAGGACTACCAGACTGACAAACAGTTTCTCCCCACAGGCTATCAGGCTTGTGAATGCTAACTTGTGAATGCTAGCTACCCCCTCCCCCCACATTTGTTTTACTTTTATCTTTTGAACAAAAGACAGCTACCTTGACCACTCCCGAACTGTGAACCATCAGTGTAGACACTTTTCACCTCTGTTCACTAAAGACACTTTTAACTGCTGCTGTGACCCAAAGTCACCTCCATATTTAAGATGTTCATTGTACGGCAAACTGCCTGTTTAACTGTGCATAAGACAATACAACAATCTTGAATCTTGAATCTCTGCTCTTGCTACACTTGCTACACAAAAAGGACAGCCTATAGTCATAGGCTGTCCTTTTTCTTGGATGTTTCTGAAAGTGATAGTACTGCAAACACAGTCCATTTTTCAGAAACATAAGGGGAAGAATCTGAGGGTGGATTGTGTGGAGTTTGACCATGTCGAGTTTTTGATTTCATTGATATAATCAATCACCAGATTAACACTAGAACTCCCAGAATTTTTTGATCAACCTATAAAACCCCGAGGGCATCCGATTGCCTAGAAGGCCCCCTGTGAACCTTCATTTTGTTATATAAACGGAGCAATCACTGGGCAACTTCACTCAAAACACCTTGACATAGAATGGGGGAAGGGGAGCTGGAAGAGGAAATTAGAAAGGGACAAACAAATAAAGAAAGTATAATTGCGGTATTGTTTGACATAGAGAAAGCGTATGATATGTTGTGGAAACAGGGGTTGCTGATGAAAATAAATAGGATTGGGATTAGAGGAAGAATGTACAGATGGATAAAATACTTTTTAACAAGTAGAACATTATTAGTAAAAATAGAGAATGAATATAGCAGAGAATATGAAGTGGAAAATGGGACCCCACAAGAGTATAATAAGTCCAGTACTATTTTCCATCATGATAAATGAAGTTTTTAGTGAAGTGGAAGGGTTAGTGTTTGCTGATGATGGAGTGATGTGGAAGAGAGGTAGAAATACAAATCATATAGAAAAGAAGATTCAAAAAGCGGTAAATAATGTTCAAGACTGGGGGACGGCTTGGGGTTTAAGATTCTCTGTTGGAAAGACAAAAGTCATAAATTTTACGAAGAGGAAAGTACAAAACAAGCTCCAAATAAAACTCTATGGAGAAAACATAGAAGAGGTACAAGTATTTAAATATTTAGGAATATGGTTTGATAAAAATATTAACTGGTCAACCCACATCAGCAAGATAGTGGAGAAAAGTAAAAAGGTGTTAAATATAATGAGGGCTTTGAGGGGTAAAGATTGGGGGGCTGATAGGTTGACATTGAAAACAATATATATCACTTTAATTCGATCTGTTATCGACTACGGATGCATTATTTATGGATCTGCTTCAAAAACTCTACTTGAGAAAATAGACCGGATCCAGTCGCAGGCGTTAAGATTATGTTGTGGAGCTACTAAATCTACTCCAGTGGCAGCATTACAAGTAGAAATGAACGAAAAACCTTTGGACATGAGGAGAGATCAACTCTCAGCAGTTTATTGGGCAAACTTAAAAGGATCCAAGCAAGGACATCCAACCCGTCAAGTGCTAATAAATTGCCAAGAAAAAGGGAAGAAAAAAATTAATAGTTTTGGGTGGATAATAGGAGATATATGTAAAAAAACACAAATTGACAATATTAAAGTGAGCCCTACAGTACCAATTCCTGCACTACCACCGTGGATGTATGAAAACCCAAAGGTAGACATGCAGTTACTGAAGAATAGACATTTAAATAGTTACCAAATAGAACAACGGATTGAGGAAATGTTTTTTGACAATATTATGATATACACAGATGCATCAAAAACTATAAATAGTAAAGTAGGAGCTTCTGCAGTTATCCCACAGAGAAATATAGTGTTGAATAAAAGAATTAGTGATAAACTATCTGTTTTTACGGGGGAATTGGCAGCAATTTATATGGCAGTTAACTGGATAGAGGAAAACAAAGCTAGGAAAGTAGTCGTGTGCTCGGACTCCAGCAGTGCATTGACGAGCATAAAACAC
>NC_084638.1:18105552-18145552 GCF_033978795.1 Nerophis ophidion
CATTACTTTTAAAGAAGGCCAATAAATACGCAAACAGAATCAGAAATACTTTAATAATCCTGGAGGGTAAATTAAGAATTTTCTGCACAAGCCCATTCAAGAGCAGACAAACATTACAGGGAGACAGAACAGGATCGCTGACAGGTCGGCCAACTTCTGAAGGCCTTACAAAAAAGCTGAGAAACGGGTTAAAGCTGGGCAGGGGGGAAGGAGGGGAGAGAAAAAAAATCAGTCTCAGCCTGGGCCCCTGGAGAGGGGGTCCAGACTGAGACCAAAGAGAAAAACAAACTCATAGCCATAGCACACAGAAACATGTGTGTAAGCAGGAAACATCACATAACACAAAGGACATTAAAGACATTAAAAGAACAGTAACTTCTACACACAGCCACAAAAGTAAAACAACAACAAAAAAAACATATACACTGTGGTGACCTCTGCGGTATTCCACACCATCGTCTCTTGTTGTGGGGGGAGCATGGCCAGAAAAAGGAGCAGACCCAACAAAGCAACCAAGAGAGCCAACTCCTCCCTCGGCCGCCCACCAACTCCCAGCCAGTGTCCAGTCTGCATGGATGGGCGAGGATGCGTGCAAGGAGACCGAGGTGTCCGATACCTGCTCATTCAGCCAAGACACTGTGAAGCTTGCCCGTCCCGGTCCTCAGTGCCAGCTCCGCAGCCCTGTCTCTTATTCGCATCTCCGCCAGTCTCTCCAAAGGGACTCCGGTGTGGCGGAGACCCAGCATCTGATCTCCGGGAGGCAGATCCAGAAGTTGACAAAAAAGCTCCGCAGAAGTCACCAAAGTGCCACCCCTTGTCACACAGTCCCAAAGGGTCCCCAACCAAAAGGCAAAAAACCCCTGCATGAAAACAAGAGGGAAACATCTGGAACACAAAAGGATGACACAAGAGCAAAGAGCTCCTGCCACTAGCAGCCACAAAGGCGGCGCCATCTTGGGGAGAGAAAAAAAAAAAAGGGTGACTGAATTTTGACCCGGTTATCTTCTCCAAGTCACGACACTGACATTGTCTTTGTGACTGCGCGCTTGCTCCCACTGACGTGCCGGTCCTCAAGTGACAGCGTGATAAGAGCGCACCGTCACAATAAAAAAAAAAAACACCGGCGGAAAGCAATATTCGATAAAAAAACAAACAAGCAAACAGGAGTTTCGACCCGGAGAAGGCAGCTGGGTTAAAGAACCGAAAATTCTGCATCCCAGGAATGCGCAGACTTTCGGAAATGCACGTCCTTTTTGATTGCAATGCGTACAAAGACATAAAAAGTGTGTTTACGCCAACACTGATTATTAATGTGAATATCAGAAAGCAGTCTTTTCCATTAGACAATATTCAAATATAGGTGGTAGTGTTGTAACCATAATAATATTTTGGTACCGGTACTAAAATTATTTTGGTACTTTTCTAAATAAAGGGGACCACAGAAATGGCATTATTGGCTTTATTTTAATAAAAAAAACTTAGGGTACCTTAAACATATGTTTCTTATTGCAGTTTAGTCCGTAAATAAAATAGTTAACATACTAGACAACTTGTCTTTTAGTTGTAAGTAAACAAACAAGACTCCTAATTAGTCTGTTGACGTATGCAGTAACATATTGTGTCATTTATCTACCTGTTATTTTGTCAACATTTTTAAGGACAAATTGTAAAAATTGATTATTAATCTACTTGTTCATTTACTGTTAAAGGTCTACTGAAACCCACTACTACCGACCACACAGTCTGATAGTTTATATATCAATGATGAAATATTAACATTGCAACACATGCCAATACGGCCAGTTTAGTTTACTAAATTGCAATTTAAAATTTTGCGCAGAAGTATCATGCTAAATTGTCGCGGTATGACGACGCGTGACGTCACACATTGTAGAGGACATTTTGTTCCAGCACTGTTCACAGCTATAAGTCATCTCTTTTCATCGCATAATTCCACAGTATTATGGACATCTGTGTTGCTGAATCTTTTGCGATTTGTTCAATTAATAGTGGAGACGTCAAAGAAGAAAGCTGTAGGTGGGAAGCGGTGTATTGCGGCCGCCTTTAGCAACACAAACACAGCCGGTGTTTCCTTGTTTACATTCCCGAAAGATGACGGTGAAGCTTTACTATGGAACACTTCCCTACCACATGTCAAACGGCAGGTTTTGGTGAGAAAATTGTGGTAATAAGTCGGCTCTTACCGTAGACATGAGCGGATAGCTTGCGTCAATCCTCGTGCACATGTCAAAGAGGCAGCTGCAGACTCTCTTGCCTCCTCCGACCGGCCACCCCCGAACGTGGGATGCTTCCACCGTGGAGGAGGGGGGAAAAAAAGCTCAGTCCGGCCCCAACGGCTGCCTTCGCTTCGCCTCGTCGAGAAATGTGGCTTCCTTCAAAGACACTGGCGGTCACCACACCCGTGGCCACACCCCTCCGACTTTCAGGTACCATACAATCTCACTAAAACACTAGGAACACAATAAGCAGATAAGGAATGTTCCAGAATTATTCTTGTAAATGTGTCTAAAAGCGTCTGAATCGCTCCCACTGCCGTCTTTTTTTCATCTTCTAGTCCTTCATTCTAACTTTCCTCATCCACAAATCTTTCATCGTCGCTCAAATTAATGGAGAAATCGTCGCTTTCTCGGTCCGAATCGCCCTCGCTGCTGGTGGCCATGATTGTAACAATGTGCGGATGTGAGGAGCTCCACAACCCGTGACGTCACGCGCACATCGTCTGCTACTTCCGGTACAGGCAACGCTTTTTTATTAGCGACCAAAAGTTGCAAACTTTATCGTGGATGTTCTCTACTAAATCCTTTCAGCAAACATACTGCAATATCGCGAAATGATCAAGTATGACACATAGAATGGACCTGCTATCCCTGTTTAAATAAGAAAATCTTATTTCAGTAGGCCTTTTAAGTCGTACTAAAACATTTTGACAGATTTTTGAGTGCCCTGTGTAATGTTCTTTATTTTCAATGGAATATTTAAGGTGTTGTTTACTGGCGTCATATTGCAGTCTACATGTATCTCTTATGTGTGACTGCCATCTACTGGTCACACTTATCATTACACCACGTACCAAATAAAATTGCTTCGAGGTCGGTAGGCACAACCGCAATTATTCCGTACATTAGGCGGACTGGGTTATAAGGCGCACTGTCGAGTTTTGAGAAAATGAAATAATTTTAGGTGCGCCTTATTGTCCGAAAAATACGGTAAATGAAAATAAACCTAATAACTTAATTCTTGCCGTCATCAATAAATTGCTATGTCCGCCTGTTTCTTCTTGGTTTCTGGATTTTAAACTGGACTAAGAGGTCTCACTCTGTGCTTCGCTCTCCGCTCATGAGCATGTTTATTCCACAGTAGACTTACATGAACAAAGTGAGCCTCTTGTCAGTCATTCACAATCTTTGTTTCGGCTACTTGCAGTTCTCTTCCACACGTTTTCCTGTGTGCAGTAGTGTTAGCGACATTCACTTTAATATTGGAGATGAAAATTGTCATTTTAATACAACGGTGAAGTGCAGGCCTCCATATAGCTGCCCGGGATATGCCTCTTGTATGATTCTTTAATTTTGGGCCTTTTAGAATCAGAATGTCTTCGTCCATTTGTGACAAGGAGGTGAAATTAGGTCTGAAAACCTTTTGTCAAGTTGACTTCTTGTCCATTAGGACTTTTCAAACTGTAGAATATCCTCCGCCTTAAACAGAATATGCAACTTTGAAAGTAAACGGGATCATTTATTCAGTTTTATGAATGACTCCCTGTCCCACACGAGCAGATTTTAGCTCAATTGAACCACCTTGTTGTGGCGACCACTAAATATAGAAGCCAGGCAGTGGAAATTGACACATTGACTTAGAAACAAAAACGGAACGAGTCTGTCGCCGTGGCGCCGCCGTTCCACATCCAGTGGAAATCCCCGGTTACACTTGCAAACGTTGCTTGGTGAGATCAATGACGAAACCTTACTTTCGGTTCAAAGCACGACGCAAAAGGAAATACACTTTCAACCTACAGCACTCACAGTGAGCAAACTTGACCACAAGATGGCGTCATAGCAGAGACAACAATACAGAATACAGATTTACACTGTAAACGGCCTAATCTTTTCTCCAAGTTTATACATCAGTAACTGACGTTAAAATCACAGGAGGCGCTGGAGCCTATCCCAGCTGCTCTCAGGCAGCAGGGAATTTATTGCAATATAGATTTTAGACGATATTGCCCAGCCCTCGTAAAAAAGGTTCTTATTCCTTTTAAAAATGTTGTAAAGAGCAGTGTGTTTGTTTTCAGGCTAATTCATATGATAACTTGTTTGTTTTAAGTTCATGTGAACTTACTGACTGATCTGGACATTTCTCAAGCATGTTTGTCATTTTGTGCTCTGCAGACGTCTGTGAAGAACAACTTCTGCCCGAAAAACAGGAGTGTAGCTTCAGGATGGTGAAGGAGGATCCATCAAAGAAGACCAGGCGCCACAGACCCTCTGGCGTCTCCTTTTCCTCTTTGACACAGACCCTTCCCTGTAAAAAGGAAGAAGAAGACTCATTGACCCCCCACATTAAAAAGGAAGAGGAGGAACACCTCATCAGTAAGCCTAAATGGTTGGTGGAGTTCCCAGTGACTGGTGTCCCTGTGAAGAGTGAAGATGATGAGGTCAAAGGTGAAAGTGAGGAGAGGGGAGGGGGGGAGCCTCCGAGCAGCAGCTCAACACAACACATGACAACAGAAGCTGATGGAGACCACTGTGGAGGATCACAAGCAGACAACCTCTTAGCTCCACTATCAGATAGTGAGGACACAACGTCACACTCTCCTGACACTGATGATGAAGACTCTAAAGATGATAAGACATGTCACACTGACAACACTCACTTCACATGTTCTCACTGCGACAAAACATTTAAATACCATAGTTATCTGAAAGTACACATGAGAACACACACTGGTGAAAAACCTTTCTCTTGTTCAATATGTGGTAAAGGTTTTGCACAAAGTTCATGTTTGGTAAAACACAAAACAATACACACTGGAGAACAATATTGTATCTGTTCAATCTGTGGTAAAGGTTTTGTAGAAAGTGGCAATTTGAAAGTACACATGAAAAGACACACTGGTGAAAAAACTTTTTCTTGTTCAATCTGTGGTAAAGGTTTTGTAGAAAGTAGCTCTTTGAAAAGACACATGAGAACACACACTGGCGAAAAACCTTTTTCTTGTTTAATCTGTGGCTTATCTCTTACAAGGAAGGAATATTTGAAAGTACACATGAGAACGCACACTGGCGAAAAACCTTTTTCCTGTTCAGTCTGTGGTAAGAGTTTTACAAATAGTGTCAATATGAAAACACACAAGAGAACACACACTGGCGAAAAAACACATTTCTGTTCAATCTGCAACAGAAGCTTTTGTGACCGATCAAACCTTGTAAGACACATGAGAACACACACAGGAGAGAAAGTGTTGAGTTGCAGTGTGTGTGGTGAAAGATTCTCTTATAAGTCCCAGTGTAAGAAACACAAGTGTGCTGGTGAGAACAGCAGCAGCAAATGAAACTGCAGGATTTGAAATAAACTGTCAAAACTTAAATTTTGACTTTCTAACTACATCAGCACATATAACGTGTGACATTGTTGTTTGTGTAACAATCTTTTTTGTATGCTTCTACATTTATAGATTAGATATTTTATATTACTGCTTTTTTCAGTCAAGTACATGCATTAATATGCAACATTGTGTACTTTTATTAAAAATGTTATGAAACAATTTGACTGAAAAGGTGATTGTAAACAGTACAACACCTATTTTACATTCAATAAACATTTTATTTTCATATATATGCATAATACAATTTTAGACTTATTCATAATAGTGTTTTTTATAGGCGTTTGAAATATTGAAGTATTACTTATTTTTAATTGTTAATAATCCCATAGATAAGCACCTTTATATGATATACATATTTACTGGTTCACATCTGAAACATCTTCTGGACCACTTCAGGAAGCATATTATTATTTACTTTATACATTATTTGAACAGTTGTCTTTTTTGCAATTCTAAAATGTGTGACTTTATGAATCATTTGTTGGGTCTCTATAATCTATTTTATTAATGATCTTTATTACTCTCTTTTGTATTATGATGATTGTGTTGTGATTGTTTTATATGTATGTCCCCAGACATTTATGCAATGTGAAAGAAAATGGCTGATTTGTTTCGAGAGAGTTATATTTGTGGATTTAAAAAAAAAAAAAAAACATTGTTGTGTTTTAAACACTTGTTTCTTTTTTTTTCTTCTTTTTTTAACATCCCAAAAACATTATCTATATCAATCAAATTTTGGAGTGTAAGGCAAAAGCCAATAATGAACATTTGCTTTGCATACATTCATAAAATAAACAGTTTATTTTGTTTCCCTATCACAGAACGAACAGGTGTTGTCTTCAATTTTAAAACATCCTAAAAATTATTTTAAGTGGTCAATTCCGGGGGGTTTTTTTTCTAAAATGAACTCCTTTGCTTTTGGAAGAATGGAAACTTTCAAGTTATGAGTATTTTTTTGTGTTCCACAGAAAATACACTAAAGAAAAAATAATAAATAACAAATAGTAAAGAAGTAAAAAAAAAAAAATGACATGCTGTAATTAGAATAATTTGAACGAAAGCCTTTCCAAAGGGGCACACAGCTGTATGTGCGGCAGCAGGTGCTTGAGCCGTAACAATTGTTCTACAATCCTATCAGCAAAGAAAGGCAGTTTAATTTCCTTCAGGCCGAGTGTACGCCTTCCATGAATGTTCACTGTGCTCCCCATAAGCTGTGGCTTGCTATTGAGAAGAAGTCAATAGTGCATATTGTCCCTGTTTTGCTGGCTGTGTAATTATATAGGATCATAGAAAACCCAATCTGAATAAAAAAAATATATTAATGTTTAACTTGTTTAGTGCTTAAGTTTTAACCCAAAAGGCAATGCATGTATTATTCATTCTGTTTGTGTAAAAGTTCAACATTTAGGATGATTTTGAAGTTTTTAAGCCTTTTGCCATCTCCAGGTATTGCATCGATTACAATGATTTGTGTGACTCTAGAAAAATAAAATAAAATTGATGATAATCATGTTCCACAGATTCCACTCCAGTGTTGCGTTTTGGGGACTGAAAAAAAGAATGTGTCAGTTAAAATCATTTGTCAAGTAATATAACTGTTAATTGGTACTTTTTAGTAAAAAAAAATAACTGTCACTTGATATAACCTAGATAATTCATGACACTTACATTTCTGATGACAGGATAACAATGATGTAATGTACCTTTTATGAATATTTGTACACAACATTATTGTATAATGCAGCAATATGTTTCAACAATGTTTATTTCAACTATTGTCCATGTCATGTTTTATCATACCTGCTGTGGTGGATTCAGCACTCTCGTCTACTTGGCCAGTCTGTGGGATAACTTCATCCATGGAAGCAGCAGCAGTAGTCGACGCTGATGTTGATGTTTCTGTAGGTCCAAGCCGCTCTAGTGTTCTTCTTCTTTTCACGATAACTGATGACGTATAGCCCATTTCTAACAATGGCAAAGGGTGGTCATCCGTTGGTTTACCATGCAAGAAATAATAACTGCAGATCTGTGAGTCTTTTGTAGGCTTCCAGTCCACCCACTTGTTATTAGTGTTCTTACATTTCCTATTAACAGCCTTAATCCATCTTATTTTCATGTCTGGATCTTTTGGAAATGGCTACTGTTTGAATGGTGGATCACAAACACATCTTCCTGAGTCAAAATAACTCTCATCAATGTCACACATTGTTTGTTTCCATCTTGTGAGGTGATATGTACTATTAGAACATCTCACAACTGAGCAAATTGTCTTTGGCATTTTGAAAAATATACACAATGCGTAATAAACAATCATTCAGATATATATCTACTACTATTCACGTTAAAGAGTAAACACACACCACAAACTGACAAAGTTTACTAAAAAAGTATGGAGTCACCTGGCTTTGATTATCCCTAACAAACTTTGACCTCGACAAATTGGACATGTGCAGGAGCCAACATGGAAGTGGTCCATTCAAATATCGGAAGAGATCACTAATGCAAAAGATAGCAAAAAGAAGCATTTGACACAATTAGTCATAGCATATTAATAAACAAATTAGAACAGTATGGAATCAGAAGGTTGGTCTTGAACTGGGTTAGAAGCTACCTAACCAACAGGAGGTGTACAAAAAGACTGCCTCTGTAATGCTTGTTTTATTTTTGTGTCATTGGGTTGCTTGAGTGTAGATCACTTTTACGACACTGGAGGGGGCATTGAATGCATCATTGCATCAGCAGGCTCTGAAAGTTACTGTGAACTTCAAAGTCAATTGTTTAATTGGCTGAGTAATTTACTTTATATATACTTTAATATCACTTATGTGCTTAAAACTGTATTGCAACTCATAGTATCTGTTTTGTTGTTGTCTAATAGCTGTTTGGCATCAAATTGACAAGCTAACTGCTAGCTGAATATCATACCCTGGTTGGGGCCTGTTTGTAGCATTGGACATGTTTGTTAGCCCCAAGTTACAATTTACAATTATTGTTCTGATGCTATTTACATTCTATTACTCATTACATTACTTAGGGCTGGGATGTTCAAATCCTGTGCATTTATGTACACTGTGTATACACAGCTAAGTGATGTATATTTAACAGCCCTGCCGCAGGCTTGTGCCTATATTTCATTGCATTGTGGTCACTTTAGTTCAGGGGTCTCCAAGTCACTGGATGCAGAGTCTGGGTGAGGCTGGGCCGCGAGAAAAGATTTCTTAAAAAAAATGTTGCATACTCCTCAGCATGTCTAGTTGTATAATGACGTTTCAAATTGTATCCCTTGTGCACCGCAACTTTCTCTGTGCAAATAAAGAAATATTGCATCTCCCACTTTTCCTGGAAATGTCTTTGCTCATCACAAACCTTACTCTTCATCTTTGAAAAAGACATGTTTGTATTCAGCCGACGCACGGAGAATAATGTTATTTCCGTAATGTGTGTTGTTCCGCTTTTCCTCCCGGACCCTACGGCAACACGGCGGTCGGCGGAGAATAGCCGGGAAAGTACCAGGGTAGCGAGCGCTAAAAAGTGACACCTCCCGGACTGTTATCCGGCGTCATATAAAAATATATGTAGTGTTAATCGTGCGAGGCAATGCAAATTAAACAATAAAAAAAACAATAACGGTTTGAATTGGTCCAGGTTATCGGGGACTGTTATTACTGACGGACAGGTGTCGCGGTGTGACTGTAGCCAGGCACGTAGGAAAACCCTTGTCTCCATGGCAACGTCTTTGTTGCTTTCACTCACTCGCCGCTTTTCCACTAATGCAGGGGTAGGCAACCCAGAACGTTGAAAGAACCACTTTGGAGCCAAATAACACAACGCTTTCAAGCGCCATTCATATAAAACTCACGGGCTGCACTAACATTAGACTGTCATCATAAGGTGGGGCCGCACAATAACGTCTCGCGGGCCGCAATTGGCCCACGGGCCACGTGTCTGTGACCTCTGCTTTAGTTGATTTAAAATGATTATATTTGTTTAGAATAGGAAACCACAGACACACACACGAAAACATGCACGCAAACAAACAACTCATGCAAGTCTTCAATAGACAATTAAACCTACAAATCTGGACTTGGACAATCTATTATTCCTCCTGCACTCACCTGATTACTGTCCTAACCCGACACCCTGAAGTGATTGCTTATCCATGTTAATTCAGTCATAGTCATCACTACAGGAGGCAACACATGTAGATAGGGGAACACACTTTTACACAGCTCAAAATATTGTGTGGTGTACCTCAGAGACCAATACTTGGACCAAGACTGTTCAATCTTTATATAAACAACATTTGTAAAGTTACAAAGGACTTAAAGTTAGTATAATTTGCAGATTATACAACTGTGTTTTCTTCAGGAGAGAACACACAAGCTAATACAAATAATAACAGAAGAAATTAGCAAATTAAAAAGAGGGTTTGACATAAAGCAGACTATATTTGAATCTCAGTAAAACTAAAATAATATATGGTTACAGTAGAAGGGAAAGTCAAACACAATTACAAATAGACAATGTAGACATTGAAAGGGTAAAAGAAAACACATTTTGGGGTGTAATAATAGATGATAAACTGAACAAGAAACCTCATGTAAAAAATATACAACATAAAGTAGCAAGAAACACGTCAATAATGAATAAAGCAAACATGTTCTGGACCAAAAATCAGTTCATTTTCTCTACTGCTCACTAGAGTTACATATCTAAGTTACAGTGCAGACATATGGGAAATAACTACAAATGTGAGCTTCATTCACTAACGGTGTTACAAAAAAGATCAGTTATAAGAATGCATAATGCTGGATATAGAGAACATACAAACATTTTATTTATTGAATCACAAATATTTATTTGGTGCAACTTGCAAACAGCTAAAATTGTGTACAAAGCAAACTATAAGCTGCTATCAAAGAATGTACAACAGTTCTTCTCTACAAAAGAGGAGAAATATAACTTTAGAGGAAAATCTAATTTAAAAAATGTGTATCCGCGTACAACACTTAGAGCCTTTAGCAAAACTGTATGTGGAATTAAATTATGGAATGAATTAACCAAAGAAACCAAACAAAGCACCAGTATGATCCAGTTTAGGAGACTGTTCAAAAAGTACAAAGAACAATAATGATGGACATCTTGAACCTTTTTTTTAGATAATGATTATTTATATATTTAATATTTGTTTACTGACTATTGTATATTAATTATGTATTTACTGTTCTGTTGCAGAGAACAAGGAAATCAGATACAATTGCTATGATATGAAAAGGATTAGGATTAAATAAACTCTGCTTCTTCCTACTCCTTTTCGGACGTGCTCTCATGAAACAACTGGAAATATGTGATGCATCACATGTATCGTATGCATGTTCCAAATAAACTGAACTGAAACTGAACGGCAATAACACGAGATAAAGTGCGCCTCTTTTAGACTCATTAGCTGACACATACTTTTGTTTCTCATTATAATTCTGTTCAAGAGACGGTTGGCAACCCCAAATTCACACTAAATAATTAAAGAAGCTGGAAAAAAAAAATCCTATTTTTTGTCCCGGAATCTGCTGTATGTGCTTGTGTCTTTTTTTACAGGAATACTTGAAACATTTGACGCTTGTTTTGCATGACTGCAAGTTAAAAGTGTTATCATGTATGTAATGACAAACCACCTCCAAAACAGAATTGTATTTGACAAGTTTTTACTGAATAAAACAACAAGAATGTACATGAAACATTGTACACATAAAACACTGAATATCAATAATATATGAACAGCCTACCTTGTTTACTTCCCAAATGACATCCTCGGGATGTTTGCCAATCAAGCAAAAATATGACAATGCAAAAATGAACGGAAAAAACAGCAAAGGTTTTCAAAAAATATAAATATTTTGCAACGCCTTGTCATAAAAATATTGTGTCACACTAACTAGTAGGGTTGGGTACCGAATTCAGTACTTTTGAGGGTAATGACCAAATTCCCCTGTTCCAATCAATTCACGTAAAATCAAAGGGTGCCATAGTTCGATACCTTTGTTGCATGTGACGTCATGTCCGGTTTCAGACTGGTCATGTCTGCTCTCAGACTAAACACGGGCTCACGTAAACAATCACTCAAGCAGCACTCAGGCCGGACTCAGCCAAAACTCCCTCTAAGTCATGTTGCCATTTTCAACACCAACACAGTGTGCTTAATAAAAAAACAACTCAAACGTAAAGTAATGCGACACTCTTTCAAGATGCGCTATCTTATTGCTAATTTACATACGATTTGCCAGAGACAGGCTACTATTAACATGAGCGATTTTACATGGTGATTTCAACACCTTGGGATTTCGTAAAGGAAACGACAACTAATATTATAGTTAAAATGTTACAATTTTATGTAATAAGAACTAGTCTTACAGTATTGACACTTTGTAGGGCGCAACCTAACACATTAATCTTCCTGGAAAAAAGCTACTTTCTAGTTTGCCAACATTCCATAAATAGTTATACAGTGCTGCCATCTAATGGTCTAGGAAGTGCAACTACATTGCAAAAGAGACTAATGTAATCAGAAAACAAGATATAACAACTGGACAGCAGTTCTCATAATCATCATTCTTAAATGTTACATAAAAAAATAGCATTAACGTAGAACAGTCCAGAAAAATGGTACTATTGTTCCAAAATATTTGTAGAAATAATGATGACATGTGACACAAGGTGATATTATCGGATAAGCAGCTGTCTATTGGTTTGAAAAGGAAAGACGAAATCCTTGTTAATGTGATGACACATGAGCCCCAAATGATGACATCACAACTACATGGACACAAAGATCAACATCAACATGATTCACTGGCAAAATATTGTTGAAAAATGCAGATTGAAGGTGTTTGCTCAGCCATAAATAGCCAAAGAAGACATCATGTAACATGAGGAGTAATTTGTGCAGATGTGAAAGAAATGTCCAAGTGTGATGAGGTCCCTCAGCGATGGAGACATCTCTCTGTGTTCCAGTGCACAAAGTATGCTGGAGGAAGAAGATGACTCAGCACATTCCCAACAAAAGCAGGTGAATCCAAGTGCAGATGTTAGCATGTGGCAGAGTGAACATCATCTTCACACAAAGTCAGAAGAACATTTGGAGGTGCGTGAAAAAGCAAAGTCCTCACTGTGTGCCGACTGCTGTGTGTCACTCAGCCTTCAGCCTTCACGTCTCTCTGAGAGCTCGTTACCACCGTCACCAGCTGTCGGAGCACAAAAGGCACCGTGAGCTGGTTACGCTGCTCATGCTAAGCCGACACCTCACTCTGGTGAAGGAAGTCCATCCAGAAGGTGCATCTTCATTCATATCACATCTTTTCAGCAGTGGATTCAATCAGAAGCATCAAGAAGCAAAATTATGCTCTTCTACTTCCTGACTAGTCTAAGACAAAGTCTCCAAACAGGTTCAGCTTGGCTTCAAGGCTCATGTGCAACCAGCCCTCCAGTGTCTTAGTCAGGTAAGTGTCCCATTAGTGCCATGCCTCTGTTTCCTTTCACTTTTCCCAATTGATCTTCTTCTTTTTAGCTGCACATACAGTCATGGTCAAAAGTTGTAAAGAACTTAATGTCATGGCTGTCTTGAGTTGTCAATCATTTCTACAACTCTTATTTTTTGGTGATAGAGTGATTGGATTACATACTTGTTGGTCACAAAAAACATTCATGAAGTTTGCTTCTTTTATGAATTTATTATGGGTCTACTGAAAATGTGTGCAAGTATATCTGCTGGGTCAAAAGTATACATACAGCAATGTTAATATTTGCTTACATGTCACTTGGCAAGTTTCACTGCAATAAGGTGCTTTTGGTGGCCATCCACAAACTTCTGGTTGAATTTTTGACCACTCCTCTTGATAAAATTGGTGCAGTTCAGCTAAACTTGTTGGTTTTCTGACATTGACTTGTTTCTTCAGCATTGTCCACAAGTCAGGACTTTGGGAAGGCCATTCTAAAGCCTTACTTCTAGACTGATTTAGCCATTCCTTTACCAGTTTTTAACGTGTGTTTAAGGGTCATTGACCTGGGGAAACACCCAACTGCGCCCAAATCCCAACCTCGGGGCTGAGGATTTTAGGTTATTCGGAAGAATTTGGAGGTAATCCACCCTTTTCCTTGTCCTATTAAGAGCACCAGTTTCATTGGCAACAAAACAGGCCCAGAGCATAATACTACCACCACCATGCTTGACAGTGGATATAGTATTCCTGGGATTTAAGGCCTCACATTTTCTCTTCCAAACATATTGCTGGGTATTGTGGCCAAACAGCTCCATTGTTTGTTTCATCTGACATCACATGGACAAAGATAAGACCTTCCGGAGTTCTGTGGTCAGATGAAACAAAAAGTGAGCTGTTTGGCCACAATACCCAGCAATATGTTTGGAAGAGAAAAGGTGAGGCCTTTAAACCCAGGAACACCATTCCTACCGTCAAGCATAGTGCTGGTAGTATTATGCTGTGGGCCTGTTTTGCTGTCAACAGAACTGGAGCTTTACAGAGAGTAAATGGGACATGGCAAAAGAAGGATTGCCTACAAATTATTCAAGACAAGGTAAAATCATCAGCCCGGACATTCTGGGCGCACTTGGGTGTTCCAACAGGACAATGTCAGACACACGTCAAAAGTGGTAGAGGATTGACTAAATCAGGCTAGAATTAAGGTTTTAGAATGGTCTTCCCAAAGTCCTGACTTAAACATGTGGACAATGCTGAAGAAACAAGTCCATGTCAGAAAACCAACACATTTAGCTGAACTGCACCAATTTTGTCAAGAGGAGGGGTGAAAAACCAAAAGCGCCTTTTTGCAGTAAAACTTGCCAAGGGACACGTAAGCAAATATTAACATTGCTGTATGTATACTTTTGACACAGCAGATTTGCTCACATTTTCAGTAGACCCACAATAATTTCATAAAAGAACCACATTTCATGAATGTTTTTTGCGACCAGCAAGTATGTGATACAATCACAAAAAATAAAAGTTGTAGAAATGATTGGAAACTCAAGACAGCCATGACATTATGTTCTTTACAAGTGTATGTAAACTTTTGACCACGACTGTACATGAAGACAGACACGCTAAATGGATTGCGCTCTCTATTTTGCTCATTTCAGAGACTCTGCGCAGAAGTTAAGTAGATGAGGTTTGCAGATGTTTTAAAACACACAAACCTTTAGTAGATCAGGCCCTTGATGTTCATTATCATGACCGCTCATCAAAAGTTGGCTGTGATACTTTCTATTGCGTGCGCTTACACCAGTATCAAGCTACTCCTAATGGAGGGAAGCTTTTATTCTCCTGCTAAACTTGTAACACGTGTCTACATCACAGCTTAAAACAGCAAGTTTGCAAGTTGACCCTTACAAAGATACCAACAATCCAGAATGTTGATGGTAGCAGAAACAGAAAGTCAATATTATATTGAATATACCTGACATAAAGGTGTATGTAATAGATGATATTAATAACTTAAATATTTGTGGGGTTAAATTTAAAAAGTGTGTGAGTGATGCTTCACCGTTGTTTTGTTTATTGTTATGGTTTCCAAGAAAGAGAAGAGGTTTTACTTACCAGCTGGATCGTATTGGGCTGAAATGAAAGAGAAAGCAGGTGAAATTCACATCTCATGAATGACAGCTGAGACTTTTTGGCGTCTTCCTGAAAGAGGAAACATTTGAGTCCCTCACCTTGTCTGCTTCGGCGACACTTGATGATGAAGATGATGATGATGGGGGCCGCCAGGAGGACCACCGCAGCGAGGACCGCCAGCGTGGCAGTGACGCTCACGTTGCCTGTTGGTATGGTATGATTGATTTGTTTGACAGCTGCTTGATAAGTCACATGAAGGAACATCAGGTGGTTCCATTGACACTATTCAACATGTCCTAGATGTTTCTTTCTCACCTTCATGGCTTGCGTTGCTCAGGATGCTTTTTCTCTCCAGCTTGGTGACCAGGTCCTTGCCCTCCACCTCGGCCGTCACCTCCACTTTCAGCTCCACCGACATCTGGAAGGTTCCGTCGTGGTTGGGGAGCAGCTCTCCATGCTCCACGTCCTCCAAGATCTGCTCGCCGTCTTTCCTCCAAAACAAGTCGGCTCGGTCGGGGTAGAAACCTGTCGCCATGCAGCTGACCGGAGAGGATGGCGTCTTCTGGAGGAGGAACACCTCTGGAAGCTCTGCCCAGGAAGTGACGTGTGAATGGAGGATGACGTGGAGAGAAGATGGAGATAAACGGAGAGAATATAGGTAGAGATGGAGAGAAAAGGAGACAATGAAGTTAAAGATGGAGGGAAAAGAAGAGAAAGAAGGGAAATATGCAGAAAAAAAGGACAAATTGAGTTAAAGATGAAGCGAACAGGAGCGAATAAAGGGAAAGATGGAGAAAAAGGGAGAAAATAGAAGTAAAGATGGAGCAAAAAGGAGAGATGAAGGTAAAGATGGAGGGGGTGAAGGTAAAGAAGGAGAGAGGAGAAAATGAAAGTAAAGATGGATAGAAAAGGAGAGAATAAATATATAAAGATGGAGGGAAAAGGAGAGAATGATGTTAAAGATGGAGAGAAAAGGAGAGAATGTAGGCAAGGAGAAAGAAGGGAGGTGAAGAGAAAAGAGTATGGAGAGACAGAGTGTAATGTGAGTAATGTTCCTATAGGGGGAGTGCTAACATGTGAGAAGGTGAAAGTACAAGGTGTGCTTCTACCTGTTCTCATTAGGACCTTCTTCCCATACTCCACATACTTCTTCAAGTAAGAAGGACATAACTCAGTGTAATAATACTTATTGCTGTCTCGTAGAAATGTGTTCTGGTCCCAACTGAGTTTGGAGGGAAAAGCTTGTTGTTTTGCTGCAATATATGTCCATGTCTTCATGTCCAATGATATGAAATCTTCTCCATCATAACCGTACTGCTCCCAACCTTTAACTTCATCAGTCTCATCATTCCATTCACATCCATACATCTCCTGGTAAGTGTGAACACCTGAGAGACACAAAGTGTTGTAAAACAAGTGAAACTAACACACAGCATGTCTTTGTTGTGGCTTATTATGGGATGGACATAGACAAGGTATATCAGTGCAGTGATGTGTGTTTTCAATACAGCATAAAAAGTATTAAATATAATATAATAGTAGAAATTTCAACATAAACAAACCTCCAGTTTGGTTGAAATGCTTCTTAAATGTTTCAATGTTGTCTTTGTAGACATGTTCAGCAACAAAATTGGCCTCTGTTGCTCTCTGCCAGTAGTTTGGATTCTCTGCTGTGATTTTGTTCATCCAGTCCTGTTTGGATTCTGCTTTCCTGATGTTGCTGTCATAGTAACTCATCTCAACTTCATCAACATAACCAACACTCACATACTCTGGGAAGTTTGGAACTTGAGAGGATGCAGTGCGGAAATACTGCAGCGTGTGAATCACTGAAACACAAAAAAGGCAGAAAAACAACATTTGATTCTTTAGTTTTATGTTGAACAATTCCTATTTGAAATGATGCTGTCTTCATTTCAACTTCAAACACTGCTGCTTCTCACAGTAAACAATCACTTCCTGTTCCAAGAGACAATAACACCGTTTGTCTTGGATTTCATGCATCTCACATTTATACCTCACTTTAAGACCACACACATGAAAAACTGGACTTTATTTCCTTCTACAACTGTAAGTGTCGAATAAATATATGACATTATTGCTGGCAGAGAAGTGAAAGTTGTTTTTCGAGGTGAGGGGAAGTTCAAACTAGTGATGTCACTGCCAAAGCATGGAAATATAGCACCGCCTTATGGAATGTTGACAATGGAATACAACAACAATATTATAATACTCTTCATTTAAATATTAGGACTATTCCCAGCAAAAAACATTTAAGAAACATATAAAGTCACTGTTGAAGGGGCATGGTCCACGCGTTCCCTGTCGTCAGGGCATGTGCGGGAGCCGGCTGGGAAGCAGATGACAGGTGAGTGGATATCTCAGCTGGAACGAGTTATCTAATCACCTGTCTCCTTATTAGCAGCGTTGGTGACCGCAAGAGAGGGGGGAAAACGCTGGAGGAGAGTGAGGACTGCTGGAGAAGCATCCGAAAACGAAGACTGCTGAAAAAAAAAAAAAAACCCAAAGGACAGCTGCGAAGCACGAGAAATGAAAATAAAGATAATAAGTTAAACTTACTGTCAATCTACCACTGTGGTTGTAACAGTGTTGTGTGGTCCAAGAGAACCCAGACGGAAAGACGCGCGTCTTGCAGACCTTGATGGGCAGGGCGGCGGGGGCCTCGGAGGAAAAAGCAGCCTCCATGCAGCACATGACCGAAAATGAGGACCCCCATGCGTATCTCGACATATTCAAAACCACAGCAGCGGCATGCAGGTGGCCAGAAGAGGAGTGGAGCGTGAAACTGCTGCCACTCCTGGCGGGGGAGGCGCAGCGGGCGACGTTGAGTCTCCCAGCGGCCGCCCGAATGCAGGTTTGGAACTGGGCACTGGGAACCAGCGGCGGATTTTTCCCTCGAGCAGTCCCGTGATGAAACCTTGCGTGCGGCCTGGGGCCAGGTGGATTACATCGACGGTCAGCTGGTGCGCCCGGAGAAAGCACGGGTATTTCCCCACTTTTCAATTGTTAGGGACAGATTATATCGAGTGAGCCGTGACACTCAAACCGGGGAGGAATACACCCAGTTGTTGGTGCTAAAACACTGCCGGGAAATTATTTTCCAGGCGGCGCATGTAAACCCCATGTCTGGCCACATGGAGTATGATAAGACACTTAATCGGGTCATTGTCCAATTCTATTGGCCGGGCATCCGGGCAGACATGCGCTGCTGGTGTGCTGCCTGCCTGGACTGCCAGGTGGTGAACCCAGCGGCCTCTCCGAAGGCGCCCTTGCGCCCATTACCACTAATGGAGGTCCCTTTTGAGAGAATTAGGATGGACCTCATCGGACCATTTCACCCGAGCGCACGGGGATACCGCTTTGTGCTAGTCCTGGTGGATTACCCAACACGCTATCCCGAAGCAGTGCCTCTGCGCTCTATCTCTGCTAAGAGTATTGCGCAAGCTCTGTTCCAGGTCATCTCCCGAGTCGGAATCCCGAAAGAGATTCTGCCTGACCAGGGCACGTCCTTTATGTCACGCACGATAAAGGAACTATACGGGTTACTGGGAATTAAGGCCATCTGCCCCACTGTATACCATCCACAAACGGATGGACTGGTGGAGAGATTAAATAAAATGCTGAAAACAATGATCCACACGAGGACAAACCAAATTGGGATAAATGGCTGGATCCCCTAATGTTTGCGATGTGGGAGGCACCCCAGGCCTCCGTAGGTTTTGCACCTTTTGAACCGTTATATGGCCGGAGGCCGCGCGGAGGGCTGGAATTAATTAAAGAAAGCTGGGAGGAGGGTCCGAGCTCCAGCAAAAATGAAATCCAGGAACTCATTGACATGCAAGCAAAACCCCACATGGTGGGGCACTTGTCACGCGAGAATTTAATCCGCGTTAAGCACCCTCAACAGCGCGCGTATAACAATGGGAACCAGCTACGAAAATTTTCACCGGGAGAAAAAGTGCTTGTACTGCTTCCAACCTCAAGCTCCAAACTACTTGCAAAGTGGCAGGGGCCGTTTGAGGTCGCGAGGCAAGTGGGTGATGTGGATTACAAGGTTCGACCCTCGGACCGACGCGGAGACACTCAGATCTACCATCTGAACCTGCTGAAGGAATGGAGGGAGGCGGAGCCTGTTTCCATGGTAACGGTAGGGAGGGAGGAGGAGAACATGGGACCGGAGGTCCTGCGCTCTGCCCCACCCCCTCCCCTACCCTGCGACAACCAGCTAACGTTAGCATAGAGAGCGGATGTTGCTGAGTTGCAGCGCCGCTTCTCTGATGTGTTCTCCCCGGGGCCCGGCAGTACGAATCTAATCCAACATCAGATTGAGACCAGCTCGGGGGTTAAGGTTTGGTCTTGGCCATATCGGCTTACCGAACACAAACGCAAAGTAGTTCGGGAATAATTAAAAACCATTCTTGAATTGGGGTTAATAGAAAAATCCCACAGCGCGTGGTGCAGCCCCATTGTTTTGGTAGGGAAGAACGATGGGACTGTACGGTTCTGTGTGGATTACCGCAAATTGAATGAAATATCACGTTTTGACGCTTACTCAATGCCTCGGGTCGACGAGCTCCTGGATCGGCTGGGCTCTGCTTGTTTTTTCACGACACTGGATTTAACCAAGGGCGACTGGCAGATTCCCTTGTCACCAGAGTCCCGAGACAAAACAGCCTTTTCCACTCCGGAAGGTTTGTACCAGCGTTTTTCAAGGTGTGGGGCGCACCCCACTGGTGGAGAATAGAGACATGACAGGTGGGGCGCGAGAAACGGGAGGAAATTTTACTTAGATTTTCTTTTTTTTTTTATTCTTTGATTTTTTTTTTTTACAACTCCGTTTTCTATACAAACTGTAAATCACTTTGTGATTCTGTCTGTGAAATCCGCTATATAAATTAATGTAAATTACTTATTTTTCCGGTAGACTTTAAATTTCTAGGTAGGAGCGAAAGTTTGACAGACGCAACAGTAACTAATGGGGGCGGGGCTGAGCGGAACACACTTTCGCGCGGATGGGTAGCAGACTAATGACCACAATTACACAAAATGGATAAATAGGCTTCATATAGAGTTGCATACAGAATTGCTCAATGCAAAAAAGCACACACATTTGCTGAGCAGCTGATTCTCCCCGCCGCTATAGACATGGTGTCAGTCATGCTTGAAGAGACAAGCGCAGCAAAATTAAAAGCTGTCCCACTGTCAAGCGACACAGTTGCGAGACGTATATGCGACATTGCAAGTGATCTTGAGGAACAACTCCGTAGACCAGGGGTCGGCAACCGGCGGCTCCGGAGCTGCATGCTAATCTTTGATCACTCTGATGCGGCTCAGCTTGTCACGGCCAGCTCAGCTTGTCATCTAGCTTGTCAAACCTCGGGACACGCCCACGGCCGCGTGCATCTCCGGAGACATGTGGGTGTCCAAGTTAAAGCGCCTGACAGCGGACCTTGAAGATGTTTCACGCCAGAAGATTGTTCTTGCTCAGAATCACAAATGGTGTGATATTGAAAGGCTCCTCAAACCAGACAAACTTGTGTTCGAAACTTGGAACGCTTTTATGTGAACATGAAAAAGTATGCACTTGGAGTCCTGTCCATATTTGGATCCACATATGTATGTGAGCAGTTGTTCTCCAACATGAACTTTATTAAAAACAAACATGGCACACGCCTCAGATGAGAGTTTATAATCCTGTGTGAAAATAAAGGTGATGTCATACACCCCCGATGTGGAGACGCTGTGCTCTGCGGTTCAGGAGCAGAAATCACATTGACCACATATGAAAACTATTTTAATTTCCTATAAGTTTGCATATATTCACATTTTTTAATTGTTCGGGGAAATTGACATTTTACAGCATTTTTGGTTCTCTGCCAGTGAATAATTTAAGTTTGGCGTTTTTTTTTTCTTTACTACAAGGAGGACTTAAATAGACATTAAGTATTTTACTTAACCTTCAACCCGACGCCTTTTTAGGAGTTAAAACGTTTTGTTGCATGCAGACATTTTATTTAATTTTTTCTGCAGTCGTTCATTGATTTCATAAACGTAACCCATCATAGTTCGTTTATACATAGCACAAAGCAAAAAGAAAACTTTATATGCAGTGTTATTTAATTTTAATTTTAATTTTTATTTTTTTTATTTTATTTTATTTTATATTTTAATTTTTTGGTCCTGTCCAGCTTCTCAGGCAAATCATATAGTTGATATAGGTGCCCATATCGGCTGTTCACATTTACTTTACAGAAGAGAAGTGTAGGATACTTCTCTTGTTGCCTTTTTTAAATTTGACTTTATTAAGTTTATTTATATTATCATTTTGTGCAGCCGGGCTGGGGCAGCAAGGGATAGAAAGAGAAAAAAAGGAAGACAGAGAGGGAAATTGTGGGGATCAGAGGGGGATTAGACAGTGTTATTTCACTTTAAATTACAAAAGAATTTTGTGGCTCCCATTGTTTTCTTTAATTTGTGAAACGGGTCAAAATGGCTCTTTGAGTGGTAAAGGTTGCCGACCCTCGTCGTAGACGAATTAAAATAAAGTCGTTTTGCTTTACAAGTGGACGAATCTACTGACAGCAATAAAGACTGCCTGTTCATCGCATTCGTCCGCGAGGATTTACTGTTTTGCAAATACATAAAAAATAGAGCCACTGCTGATGAGCTGTTCAAGATAATGGAAAATTTCCTCAAAGAACACAACCTTAAATGGGAAAACTGTATGGGCTTTTGCTCCGATGGCGCACAGACCATGGCAGGGTCAAGAAACGGGCAGCAGGCTCTAATAAAGAGGGTTGTGCCAAATGCGCATTGGACACACTGCGTCATTCACCGGGAAGCACTCGTGTCAAGGCAGCTCAGTCCCGAACTCAATGAGGTTTTAACAGATGTTGTGAGCGTGTTAAATTTTATCAAAACACAAAAAAGTGGCACTTTTAATTGATTTATTATTGAACTTGATGCAAGTTATTTGATTTATTATTGAACTTGATGCAAGTTATTTGATTTATTATTGAACTTGATGCAAGTTATAACACTATTGTTTTATTTATTATTGAACTTGATGCAAGTTATTTTATTTATTGTTGAACTTGATGCAAGTTATACCACAGCTGCACAGTTATTTTATTTATTATTAAACTTGATTTTATTTTATGTTATTGAGTTTGAATGTATACAACTTGATGTTCAATACTTTTGAAAATGTTAAACTTGGCATTAGCGATCTGTTGGGGCGATGGGGGCAGGTGGGTCTTGAAAAGTCCCCCTTGTCCAAAGTGGGGGATGACAAAAAAGTTTGAGAACCACTGGTTTATACCAATTTGTGACACTTAAGTTTGGTTTGTTCGGTGCGCCCGCCACGTTCCAGCGCCTCATGGACCGAGTGCTGCGCCCCCATGAAGCATACGCGGCCGCACACTTGGATGATGTCATCATCCAGGGTAGCGGCTGGGAAGAACACATGCAGCGTGTGGGGACGGTGCTGGAGTGCCTGAGGCGGGTGGGGCTCACCGCCAACCCGGCAAAGTGCGCAGTTGGCTGAAGGTAGGTATAGTCTCTGGAGTACCACTTGAGGAGGGAGCAGGTGCGGACACAAGTAGACAAGACAGCCGCAATCCCAGCCTGTCCACCCCCAAGACAAAAAAGGAGATGAGGCAGTTTTTGGGTTTGGCGGGGTATTACCACCGGTTCATTCCCCGATTCACGGACTAACCAGTCCACTGACTGACCTCACCCAAAAGGTTGCTCCAGATCTGGTCCAGTGGACGGAGCAGTGCCAGCGGGTGTTCGATAAGGTAAAAACAGCAATCTGCGAGGAGCCGGTACTACACATGCCTGACTTTACCTTCCCTTTCTGTCCGCAGGCGGACACGTCAGGCCGGAGATTTGGGGCAGTGCTGTCCCAGCGGATGGGAGGCGTCGACCGTCCCGTGCTGTACATCAGCCGGAAACTCTCAGACCGGGAGGAAAGGCACAGCACGGTGGAGAGAGAGTGCTTTGCCATCCGGTGGTCGGTTGGGGCCCTCCAGTACTACCAGTTGGGGCGCGCCTTCAGTCTCTGCTCGGACCACAAACCTCTCGCATAGCTCCACCGGATGAAGGATGCCAACGCTCGGATCACCCGGTGGTACCTTGCATTACAGCCCTACAACTTCCGGGTGGTCCGCCGGCCGGGCACGCAGATGGTCGTCGCCGACTTCTTCTCTCGCCCTGCCATGGGGGGAGGGGAGTAGGCGCGGCCGGACGGCTGCCCCGCCTGAGTCTGACGGGGGAGGCATGTGTAAAGGGCGTGTTCCACGCGTTCCCTACGGGCAGGGAATGTACGGGAGTCGACTGGGAAGCAGACAGGTGAGTGGATATATCAGCTGGAATAAGTCACCTGTCTCCTTATTAGCAGTGTTGGTGACCGCAGGAGAGGAGGTAAAAAGCTGGAGGAGAGTGAGGACTGCTGGAGAAGCATCCGAAAACGAAGACGGGTGAAGAGCATTAAAAAAAACCCGAAGACAGCTGAAAAGCACGAGAAAACGAAAAGAAAGATAAAAAATAAACCTATTGTCAATCTACCAGCATAGTTGTGAGTGTCGTGGGGTCTGGGATAACCCAGACGGAAAAGACATTTACAGTCACTTTTTAGACTTAAGAGTTAATCTTTCATGTTTGATAACTTTTTATTTCTCTCTTTCCCTTTTTCCTTTCTTTTATCGTAACTGGATGTGCGTATGTTCTGTAACTGGATTTGTGTACTCTTATTTTATTTTTTTATTTGGAGAATTTTATTTTTATTTTTCCTTTCTTTTATTTGTAACTGGATCTGTGTATTATTATATTACTTTGAACTTTTGAAAAAACTAGCCTGGTGTTTGTGTGTCGGCTAATGGGGATCCTCAATAAACAATAAACAAACAATAATCCATCCAATCCATTTTCTACCACTTGTTCCTTTCGGGGTCAATTATATCCATTATTTCAGAATAATTCCCCAAAATAGAGTATTTTTAGTGTACATCTGATCTACATCTCATCTTATAACTGATACTACTGAATTGTTTGCTGGATTAATTATTGTTATTTTCATATTTAAAAGTGAAACCAAGGTTTCCGGAAATGCCAAAGTAAAACGTTGGACGTATGTTGACAATATATGAGACAACTTGAACAAGTTTGACTCGTTAAAATTTTGAGCAACAAATAAAGACGCAAACTATTCACTGATTGATGTTGGTGAGAAGAGAAGAGCGTCAATAATAATGAGAAGAAATAAATGAGAGTATTTTGTATGAAATGAGCATGTAGGAATGAGGTGTATAAACTTGTAAAGAAAGTGGACTTACCAGGCGTCACGCTGTGTGTTTGTACAACTAGGAGGAAGAAGGAAAGCAAGTTCTTCATTAAATGACACAAAAGTCCAGAAGTCAATAAAAAAAGTTTCTAGTTTTAATCCTCAGAGAAAAACAAGGCGACGACAACTTGCTTGACGAGTAAACATGAAATGGACGCCAAGACGGAAACGAGCGTTTATAAAATCTCCCCTGAGCCAATGAGAATTTTAGACGTCATTGTCACCAGGTAAGCTTGTTTGCTTTACACACATATTCTAACTGCTGGGTGGATTTCGGGGAAATCACGTGACTTGAAATAACTTCCAGGAGGAGGATACAAATATTTTACAGCAACGCAGTTCTTCCACTGCAGCTAACACATGAATGTTAACAAAATAAAAGTCATATCATCATTACAAGAATAAAAGTGAATCTAGACAGGGGCATGTCGGAGGTAATTTCATGTTTTTTGAAGCAGCTTTTTTAATAATAGACACACAAACTTTATAGGAACAATACACAACAAGATGAACATTTTACATAAGTGATATTTTAGCATTTAAGCGTTTAAAACACTCTTTTAAAATGACAAAAAACAATGACCAAAGACTTGTGTTTTATTTTTAATTGTTTTTATTTTTGGAATAATTGAACAATTAAACATACGTATACAATAAACACACATATCAAGGCACTTTCAACACAATACGATTCAATATTTTATAGCAAGTTCAACAATTACATAGGAATATAAAATACACAAAATTAAAAACAATGCTCATACCAACCAGACCTTGAAAAAAAAATCAGATTAAATAATTTATACAAATAAATATATATATTACATATAGCCTATTATTTGCGCACTACTGACAAGTGATGCACCGAAAATGTGGTCTTCTTAAATAGACTTTGCTCACCAAAACCGGATGTTGTGGTTGAAATATCCACAAATATCCACGGCACACACGAATGACATAGCTCGCCCAAAGCTGATGAGAAAGTCACATTCAGGTCGCATTGCGTTTAGCCTGAAGTCACACTTAAAAAGATCAGATTTCAATCGGATTCAGGACGACCCCCTGATGTGGCCTCAATCTGATGCCAAAACATCATATTAGAAGGACTTTGAAGCATTTGGACTGTCAAAAAAAACAGATCTTTGTCACTTGAGGGCAGAAAAATAATCAAATTTGGTGTGCAGTGTAAACGGGGCCATAAGACCTGCTCAGTGGCCTTGTGGTTAGAGTGTCCGCCCTGAGACTGGAAGGTGGAGAGTTCAAACCCTGGCCGAGTCATACCAAAAACTTAAAAAATGGGACCCATTGCCTCCCTGCTTGGCACTCAGCATCAAGGGTTGGAATTGGGGATTAATTCACCAAAATGCGTGGCCACTGCTGCTCACTGCTCCCCTCAACTTCTGGGGGTTGACCATGGGGATGGGTCAAATGCAGAGGATGATTTCACCACACCTAGTGTGTGTGTGTGACTATTTTTGGGACTTATACTTTAAAATGATACCAAAGATACATTTTAATGACTCAATCATTTAATCACATCAAGGATTGTTCGTTACATTTGTTTACCTTCATAAATCATGTGCTGTGTGTTGATAATTGAAAATATGAAATGAAGAGAAACATTTTAATTGTTTCATCTTTTATATAGGCATAAGGCATTTCAAGAAATACAATATTAATAACTATATATGTATATGCCAAAAAGAATGTAAGATGAGGGTGCTAATGCACAATCTTATGTATGTACTCTTCTCCTATTATTAACAGGAGGCTGCAACAACAATGCCAACACACAGCAATTCCACTCAATCTACGCCAAGCTGGCTGTACACTGTGGCATTGAACCCAGCAAAACTGGAAATGCCACAGCACAAGACTAAGACAAAACACTAAGATCCGCCCTATGACGGAGAACTCGGAGGATAGCATTCCAGGTGCCTTTGAGGTGATGCCAAGATCAGCAACAGTTAAAATACATTACTTTTTAAACATTACTAGACCCATTCAGTATATTAGCGCAGTACATCAGTATCGGACCCGTATTGCCGATACCAGCCTGGATTTTACTTGGTATCGGATCTGAATAAAAATATGTGGTATTGCACATCACCAGAATTGGGAGACACCTTTTTCCAGGACTTTGCCCAAAAACTGCAGGTTTGATATGGGCAGATCGTTGTTCAGCACTGTGGCATAAAGACTATTACTTTTACAATTACTAAGGTTGTAAAATAATCAGTGTGTATATAATGAATGGTGTTTACGGCGGTCACTCATCCTGTCTGGTCAACACGTACATGCAGAGAACGCGTGCACACGTACAAAAGCAGTCCAAGAGAGGCAATAAACAATTTGCAATCATGTTATTGTTAAAAAAGGATTTACATTCAATTTAACTATCCAAATCACAATTATTAGGTAACAACACCCAAAACAAATGCATGTGTTACATACGTATGTAGTTACATCATTACGTCCTAGAAGCCAAAAGAAGGAGGGATATGCTGTGGGAAATAAATTGGAAAGTTAGCACCCTCTAGACATCTGTGGAAATGTTCCAGTCTGAAGTGAGACGTTAACAAGATGAAGGAATTGTGGTGACAAACTGCTCAGCACAGACTTTACAAATCTAGTGGGTAAATCATCAAGGTGTGTATGTTAATGTTAGATATGGGGCCGTCTCCAAGCAGAAGAAAATCTTTGACCTTGGCTCTTGTTCGCTTTGTGCTGACTTCACCGATTTTATACTTTTCTTTCTGTTTGTGATAGTCACATTTGGGAGTTCTGCCTTGCATGGGTTAGATTCCAAGCCAGGGTTAGATTCCAAGCCAGGGTTCGATCAGGAAGTAAAAACTAAAGCTGAAATAATTCATGTGATTGACTCGCTGTGGCCAAAGTACTAAAAGTGGGAGCAGGGGAAAAGCGTGAGGCTGAATCTTCTGGGGGCAAAGCATCCAAGAAAAGGAAAGTGAAATGTAAAATTAGACACGGTAAAGCCTAACATTGCCTGGACGCTTGATCTAAGCCGCTTAAGTGCAGTGACCATCATGAAAGATAAAGATAGTACATTTCAACATGATAGGATCTGCCGCGATGAATATTTCTGACTTACTTGTTACATCTCAGGCCAACAGGTGTGCACTTGTGGTCATGGACTACTTTACACGCTATGTCAACCTTTTCCAGCTTGCCTTTACAGTAGCAAAATGTATGTTTGAGGACTATATCACACAACATGGGTGGCCAGAGTGTAGTCACACAGACCAGGTAGGCAATTTGAGTCAGACCTTGTAAAACACTTTGTAAAACCTTGCTGGAATAGTTACCTCTACTGCCCCTCAGTGGCCGTTAGAAAGGATGCACACATTTTGTGTTGAAGTCCTTAAAGCTGTCTTTCAGTTTTTGTCTTGTTTGTGTCCCAGATGAAGTCGTTAGTGGCTCGGAGGAAGATAGGCGGGGCATTAGCGCAGCAACATTCTTCTTTTATTTTCTTTTTTACAAGAACTTTGCTGACAAAGTGCAAGTGTTTGTGGACATTACTGTACATTTTGGTATTGATCACACCACCCACTAAATACAGTGACAGTTTTCAAGATCATTAAATTATTTTGACTTTCATTTTGTGAACAATATAAACATTTATTAATATAAATATATAGAGGAGCCAGATGAGGTGGTTTGGGCATCTAGTCAGGATGCCACCTGAACGCATAGGGAGGTTTTTAGGATACATCCGACCGGTAGGAGGCCACACGGAAGACCCAGGACACGTTGGGAGGACTATGTCTCCAGGGTTGGCTTGGGAATGCTTCGGGATCCTCCGGCAGGAGCTGGACGAAGTGTCTGGGGAGAGGAAAGTGTGGGCTTCCCTGCTTAGGCTGCTGCCCCCGCGATTCAACCACGGATACACGGAAGAAGATGGATGGACGGATGAATAGACATATATGAATACAACAATGGAAGACTTAGTGACAATGTTGTGTATTTACTGGCGTCGTCCTCTAGAGGTAACTGATGTGTGCTCCTTTCCAGAGTCGTGTCAAGAGAGAGTTTGGCCAACTCGGGTTCGGATTCGGTATCTAACAAGGAGGTCTGTAGTCACCTGAGGGGATTTAACCAATTAGAGGGAGTATGGCCAGACAGTCTCCCAAATGATTGGTTAAAAAACTCTTCACGTGACCACAGGAGGCCATGTTGGACACCAACTCCAAAACACTGTTGGCTATACTCTCTCAATACTCTCTCTGCGCCTTTCTGGCCTCGGATGCCACTCACTACGTCACAGAAGCCAGTGTGAAAGTGACAGATTCACAAAATGTGCACAATGGGCATTTATGTCCTTCGTCTGGGTTGAAGTGAATTAATTCACTCATAGTGTGTTTTGCATATGGTGAATGTTTATTGTGGGCATTTACGTCCCTCGATAAAGCATTTCTGGGGACTTTTCATGGGCTAAAGGGGCCTCCCATGCTGCTGATCAGTGATGCCAGTAACACGCTACTGAGGAACTTACCTAACATTGGACATTTAACATTCAAGACAAATTGTAATCTTTGCCAGGATCTCCCCCAACAATCTGACGCTGAACGTAAGGCGCAACAAGGTGTGCATTTAATGATGCACACCGTTTGTAAGAGACATTTTTGTTTGTACTAGCAAATTGGAACCAACGCTTTATCCTTTGCATGTGACCTTGTCGGATAAAATATCAGTTTTTTGCTTGCCCTTTCTTAGTGATCGTTGTTTTGCTTGTGCTTGTAATTGCAAGTTGTCTGTGCACTTCACAGCTGCACAATTTCAACCTTGTTTTTGAGTATTGACTATATTGACGTAAAGTAAAGTGAACCATAAGAATGTGCAGTACTTACCTTGGAGACTCGACTTCTACGGTATCTCCTTCCAGCTGCTTCTCTGTCAAACACACCATCAGCAGCTACTACATACTTTCATGGATACATGTTTGCCTTTTAGACATCTGCTATGTCAGGACAAGAAAACTGAAAATGTTTTGTTCATAAGACTTGAGTAAGATGATGAAAGTGATATTTGACAATCATGTAATTAAGCTAATAGGCCATGTTATTCTTAAATGATCTATCAAATCAGTATCTTGGCACAACATGTTGCAAAGCTCCACACTGCAAATGCAGTCTAGCGTCTTGAGAAAGAAGCTGTGCAAAGTAGTGTTGTTGAAAAATTAATAGATTAGTAAAAGTACATTAGAGTTAAATATCTGAGTTCACGTAATTGAAATGTATATTATATTATTAATATAGATTATGTTCAATTTTTTTCTCTCCGGGTACTCCAGCTTCTTCCCACCGCCACAGACATGCAGCTGGGGATAGGTTGATTGGCAACACTAAAGGGTCCCGAGTGTGTGAATGTGGTCTGTGTTGGCCCTGCGATGAGGTGGCGTTCCACCCGAGTGCAGCTGGGATAGACTCCAGCCTCACTGCGACGCTGAGAGGGGCAATTGGTAGAAAATGGATGCATAGATGTCATATTGTATCATATTATATTATATCATATTTTTATTTTACCTACCAAGTATTACTAAATGAAATATATAATATATAATTTAAATAATATATAATAAATATAATATATAATAGTATATCATATTTATGTATGTGTATATACATATATATATATATATATATATATATGTATATATATATATAAAGTTTATGTTTTTTATTTATATTTTATTTATATTTTATTTCATATCCAAGATGGCGGCGCCCGGAAGGGCTGCTACATCGAGGAACTCTTGCTAAATATGGAACATTTGGCAGAAATACCGGACAATTCTACAAACTTTATGGCTGGCTCACATCGTGGTCACTCTGTGATCACGTACGACCGCCAGACACTTCTGGATGTGGACATATCGCGCCGTTTTGGACTGATAGACGCGTGCTTGCTAGACCTGCTAACTAGCACGGGAACACTTCGACGGCTACATCCAGCGGCCTGTGATGCAGCGGAGTATAGTAGCAGCGGGGGCCGTCTACGGAGCAGACGCCAGCAGTGTGATCGGAAACGCGGATGCCGAGTGGGGCTAAAAACAAAGCAGAAGGCTAATCCCCACAGAACACCACTTCCCTCCATCCTGAAGCCGGATTTAAATGGAAGATGTGAGACTACTGGTCTGGGTAAGGAGTCAGTTAAATTAGAACAAGTTTTTTCTGCTTTGAGTGTTTCAGAGTTGGACATGCGTTCTACTGAGGTGGCTAACTATGATGCGTGCAGTTTAGCAAAGCAACAAACAAACAATCGGAACATTCCCGTCGTATCAATTCCTAGATATGGTCGTAATTATACTAAATGCACTGGGCATAATAAACACAACATTATTAATATTGCTACTACGGATAATTTGATCAAAAATTCCCTAAAACAGCCCACTACCTATAATATAGGTTTTTTAAACATAAGATCATTGTCTCCCAAAACGTTGTTAGTTAATGATATCATCAGAGACAACAATCTTAACGTCATCGGTCTCAGCGAAACCTGGCTTAAACCAAACGCCTTTTTGCGCTAAATGAGGCATGTCCTCCTAACTTTACACATGCGCATATTGCCCGTCCTCTTAAAAGGGGTGGGGGGTCGCATTTATATACAATGAAAACTCTAACCTTAGTCCTAACATAAATAATAAATATAAATCGTTTGAGGTGCTTACTATGAGGTCTGTCACACCGCTGCCTCTACACCTGGCTGTTATCTACCGCCCCCCAGGGCCCTATTCGGACTTTATCAATGAATTCTCAGAGTTCGTTGCTGATCTAGTGACACACGCCGATAATATAATCAAAATGGGGGACTTTAATATCCATATGAATACCCCATCGGACCCACAGTGCGTAGCGCTACAGACTATAATTGATAGCTGTGGTCTCACACAAATAATAAATGAACCCACTCATCGCAACGGTAATACGATAGACCTAGTGCTTGTCAGGGGTATCACCATTTCCAATGTTACGATACTCCCGTATACTAAAGTATTGTCCGATCATTACCTTATAAAATTCGAGGTTCAGACGCATGTTCGTCAAACTAATAATAATAATAACTGCTATAGCAGCCGCAACATTAATACGGCCACAACGACAACTCTTGCTGACCTACTGCCCTCGGTAATGGCACCATTCCCAAAGTATGTGGGCTCTATTGATAAAATCACTAACAACTTTAACGACGCCCTGCGCGAAACCATTGATAACATAGCACCGCTAAAGTTAAAAAAGACTCCAATAAAGCGTACCCCGTGGTTTACAGAAGAAACTAGAGCTCAGAAATTATTATGTAGAAAGCTGGAACGCAAATGGCGCACGACTAAACTTGAGGTGCACCATCAAGCATGGAGTGATAGTTTAATAACTTATAAACGCATGCTTACATTAGCTATAGCTAAATATTACTCAAATCTCATCCACATGAATAAAAACGATTCCAAATTTTTGTTTAGTACGGTAGCATCGCTAACCCAACAAGGGACCCCGTCCAGTAGCTCCACCCACTCAGCTGATGACTTTATGCAATTATTTAATAAGAAAATTGAAGTCATTAGAAAGGAGATTAAAGACAATGCGTCCCAGCTACAACTGGGTTCCATTAACACTGATACGACTGTATATACGGCGAATATTGCCCTCCAAAATAGTTTCTCTCGTTTTGAGGAAATAACATTAGAGGAATTGTTACAACGTGTAAATGGAATAAAACAAACAACATGTTTACTTGACCCTCTTCCTGGGAAACTGATCAAGGAGCTCTTTGTATTATTAGGTCCATCAGTGCTAAATATTATAAACTTATCATTTTCCTTGGGCACTGTTCCCCTAGCATTCAAAAAAGCGGTTATTCATCCTCTTCTTAAAAGATCTAACCTCTATCCTGACCTCATGGTAAACTACCGACCGGTGTCTCACCTTCCCTTTATTTCAAAAATCCTCGAAAAAATTGTTGCGGAGCAGTTAAATGAACACTTAGCGTCTAACAATCTATGTGAAACCTTTCAATCCGGTTTCAGGGCAAATTACTCCACGGACACAGCCCTCGCAAAAATGACTAATGATCTATTGCTAACGATGGATTCTGATGCGTCATCTATGTTGCTGCTCCTCGATCTTAGCGCTGCCTTCGATACCGTTGATCATAATATTTTATTAGAACGTATCAAAACACGAATTGGTATGTCAGACTTAGCCCTGTCTTGGTTTAACTCTTATCTTACTGATAGGATGCAGTGCGTCTCCCATAACAATGTGACCTCGGACTACGTTAAGGTAACGTGTGGAGTTCCCCAGGGTTCGGTCCTTGGCCCTGCACTCTTCAGCATCTACATGCTGCCGCTAGGTGACATCATACGCAAATACGGTGTTAGCTTTCACTGTTATGCTGATGACACCCAACTGCACATGCCCCTAAAGCTGACCAACACGCCGGATTGTAGTCAGCTGGAGGCGTGTCTTAATGAAATTAAACTATGGATGTCCGCTAACTTTTTGCAACTCAACGCCAAAAAAACGGAAATGCTGATTATCGGTCCTGCTAGACACCGACCTCTATTTAATAATGCAACTCTAACATTTGACAACCAAATAATTAAACAAGGCGACTCGGTAAAGAATCTGGGTATTATCTTTGACCCTACTCTCTCCTTTGAGGCACACATTAAAAGCATTACTAAAACGGCCTTCTTTCATCTCCGTAATATCGCTAAAATTCGCTCCATTCTGTCCACTAAAGACGCTGAGATCATTATCCATGCGTTTGTAACGTCTCGCCTCGACTACTGTGACGTATTATTTTCGGGTCTCCCCATGTCTAGCATTAAAAGATTACAGTTGGTACAAAATGCGGCTGCTAGACTTTTGACAGGAACAAGAAAGTTTGATCACATTACGCCTGTACTGGCTCACCTGCACTGGCTTCCTGTGCACTTAAGATGTGACTTTAAGGTTTTACTACTTACAGATAAAGTACTACACGGTCTAGCTCCATCCTATCTTGCCGATTGTATTGTACCATATGTCCCGGCAAGAAATCTGCGTTCAAAGGACTCCGGCCTATTAGTGATTCCCAAAGCCCAAAAAAAGTCTGCGGGCTATAGAGCGTTTTCATTTTGGGCTCCAGTACTCTGGAATGCCCTCCCGGTAAAAGTTCGAGATGCCACCTCAGTAGAAGCATTTAAATCTCACCTTAAAACTCATTTGTATACTCTAACCTTTAAATAGACTCCCTTTTTAGACCAGTTGATCTGCCGTTTCTTTTCTTTTTCTCCTATGTCCCACTCTTTTTGTGGAGGGGGTCCGGTCCGATCCGGTGGCCATGTACTGCTTGCCTGTGTATCGGCTGGGGACATCTCTGCGCTGCTGATCCGCCTCCGCTTGGGATGTTTTCCTGCTGGCTCCGCTGTGAACGGGACTCTCGCTGCTGTGTTGGATCCGCTTTGGACTGGACTCTCGCGACTGTGTGGGATCCATTATGGATTGAACTTTCACAGTATCATGTTAGACCCGCTCGACATCCATTGCTTTCCTCCTCTCCAAGGTTCTCATGGTCATCATTGTCACCGACGTCCCACTGGGTGTGAGTTTTCCTTGCCCTTATGTGGGCCTACCGAGGATGTCGTAGTGGTTTGTGTTGTGGTTTGTGCAGCCCTTTGAGACACTAATGATTTAGGGCTATATAAGTAAACATTGATTGATTGATTTTATACATATAACATGTTATACACACACACACACACAGATATATATATATATATGTATGTTGTGTGTGTGTGTGTGTGTGCATATATAAATACACACATATAAGTAAACATTAGGTATACATGTCTAAATGTGTATGTATATATAATTTTATTCAAATAAAAGATGTATTAATATATTTATGTCAGGTTCAAACACTGATGACCTCTATTAAACAGACAAGAAGCAAGGAATCATTTAAGAGACAGAGTTCAATTTGCTCAATGAGGAGAGACGTTTGGGTTGAACTCTAGTTACAGATTCAAACTATGCTCTAAAATCCTGCCCACATACTTCCTCTATTTATTTGGGAGGTCCCTGGTTACCTCACTGAGGCTGTCGCTGAGGGTAGGGCGTAATCTCAACAGCCCCGGTTAAACACAATACATAACTATTATTGAAAAGCAAATGTGCTGACACTCATGAAATTGTCTGCGTCCCTGTACTCAATGTTCCCCCTTGGCAGTCAGCAGGCCGTTTCTGGAAACAAACACTGATACAAAACAACTGGCTTTGCACGGATAGAAAAAGTACATCTTCAGCACAATTGATGATAACTATAGCAACGACCCTAAAGCATAAGAGTTGTGTGATAATATGTACATAATTATTCCAACATTATTAAGATATTTTGGTGTTAAATATATTTGTTATTATTATATATCAGTCTGTCTTGATATGCGAACAAACTACAACGCTCCTTTGACTCTCCTGCGCATGACACATCTCGCGAGAGCACAGTGGTACCATCTTGTAACGTCAAGTGTACGAACTGTCGTGAAAAAACATTGACGCAGAAAAAAAAGGAAGTGTTATTATTTTTCCTCCAGTTTGTAAATATTAATGTCAGATAAAATACATATTTCATTATTTATTCAAGGATGAAATTGTTTCATTTGTTTGTTAGCTTAGCTCTGTAGTTAGCTTAGCTTGTTAGTGACTTGTTTAAAGTCTGTAAAAAAATCAGATAATGTTAAAACAATGTTTAAAAGGCAAACATTTATCCATGAAAGCAGAATCCATCCCTCATCTTACGCTTATCCAAAGTTGGGTCGCGGGAGCAGCAGTCCAAGCAGGGAAGCCCAGACTTCCCTCCCCCCAGCCACTTTGTCCAGCTCTTCCCGGGGGATCCTGACGCGTTCCCAGGCCAGCCGGGAGACAGTCTTCCCAACGTGTCCTGGGTCTTCCCCTTGGCCTCCTACCGGTTGGACGTGCCCGAAACACCTCCCTAGGGACACGTTCGGGTGGCATCCTGGCCAGATGCCCGAACCACCTCATCTGGCTCCTCTCCATTTGGAGGAGCAGCGGCTGTATTTTGAGCTCCTCCCGGATGACAGAGCTTCTCACCCTATCTCGAAGGGAGAGAACCGCCACCCGGCGGAGGAAACTCATTTGGGCCGCTTGTACCCGTGATCTTATCCTTTCGGTCGTAACCTAAAGCTCATGACCATAGGTGAGGATGGGAATGTGTGTGTGTGTGTGTGTGTATACATATATATATATATACATATATATATATATATATATATATATATATATATATATATATATATATATATATATATACATAGGCAGCCGTAGTAATTCACTTATTCAGCAGAGCAATAAAACTTGGATCTGACAAAAAAGTAAACACAAATGCTGACAAAACATGATAGCAACATGATGGCTCATGATCGCCCCCACTTCTCAAGGTGGCAAGTTATACTATTACAAGAGGCACTATAATACAGTGCTTAAATCTGTATTTTTAGTCTTATTATCAAGAAATAATGAAGTGACACTTATATTAAAACATTAATGCTGAGGTTTCGTCCAGTAGTGGATCGGTTACGTCTGATGATGATGATGATGAGGAGGAGGAGGAAGATGTAATCGTGCAAGTGAACAAATGGATCCACAAGGGACAACAACCCTTTCCACGGCCTACATACATCATGAACATGAATCTTATGAGCCTACAACAATATTGAATTTGAAGAAGACTTTAGGATTAAAAGTGAAGATGTGAGGTGAAATAAGTACAAATGCAGCAATAAAAACAACCAACTCCACTCACGATGGCTCTAAAGTTCAGTGATGTGTTGCTAACTTCAGCCTTTTTATTCTTTGTTGACGTTTTGCAGTAGTTAACATCCATGATGTAACAATGCTGCTAATCTACCAGAGTCCACATTTTGTTAACAATTGTATTCATTCATACTTATAATTGGATAATAACATCAATAAAAATGCAATGGGAAAAAAAACAAGGGAAAATAATAGTTCTCACATTAACAATGAGAAAATATAAATAAATAGTAACTACATATATGATATTCAATAAATGCACATACATTAAAAAGTAATTCCAGGACAAAATATAACACTAGAAGATGAGAAGCACTACATACAACATCAAATATACATTCATATTAAACATGCTGTTATTTTAAAGTACATTTAGCACAATCACGGTTTGAGTGTTTTTAAATCCCTACAGCTTCCATGACTGTTACACACTTGTGTTTACTGACCTGATTCTTAAACCTGAACCTTTTAACACACACAGTGCAACTAATCGGTTTCTCTCCAGTGTGTGTTCTCATATGTGATATAATTTCATATTTAGTGTTGAATCGTTTAGCACAAGCTGAGCAAGCAAAAGGTTTCTCTCCGGTATGTCTACTCATGTGTCTGGTAATGTCAAGCTTTCTGGAGAAAGTCTTCTTGCAAACAGAGCAAGTAAAAGGTTTCTCTCCAGTATGTATTCTCATGTGAGTGGTCATGTTACGCTTTCTGGAGAAACTCTTCTTACAAACAGAGCAACAAAAAGGTTTCTCTCCAGAATGTGTTCTCATGTGTGTGGTCATGTCAAGCTTTCTGGAGAAACTGTTCTTACACACAGAGCAAGTAAAAGGTTTCTCTCCAGTATGTATTCTCATGTGTGTGGTCATGTCTGGCTTTCTGGAGAAACTCTTCCTACAAAAAGAGCAAGTAAAAGGTTTCTCCAGTATGTGTTCTCATGTGTGTGGTCATGGCAAGCTTTATGGAGAAACTCTTATTACAAACAGAGCAGGTGAAAGGTTTCTCTCTGGTATGTATTCTCATGTGTTTGGTCATGTCAAGCTTTCTGGGGAAAGTCTTCTTACAAACAGAGCAAGTAAAAGGTTTCTCTCCAGTACGTGTACTCATGTGTGTGGTCATGTTGCGCTTTCCGGAGAAAATCTTCTGACAAACAGAGAAAGTAAAAGGTTTCTCTCCAGTATGTGTTCTCATGTGTCTGGTCATGTGTTGCTTTGTGGAGAAACTCTTCTTACAAACAGAGCAAGTAAAAGGTTTTTCTCCGGTATGTATTGTCATGTGTACTGTAAAATTACTCTTGTGTCTAAATGATTTCCCACATTCAGAGCAGTCAAAGTGTTTGTTGTTAGTGTGATGTCTTGTATCACCTTTAGAGTCATTTTTACTCTCCAAAGGTTTTTGGATGTGGTCACTGTGATCAGAAGAGTCCGACATCATATGGTCCATATCTGACAGTGGAGCAAAGATGCTGTCTGGTTCTGACTTTATATCTTCACAATGCTCTCCATCAGCTTCTGTGATGTGTTGACTTACAAGCTCCGCCCCTCTGTTCTCCTCACTTTGACTGTGATGAAGCTGTAAGGACTGAGCTTCATCTTCATCATTAGCCTCCTCCAACCTTTGAAGCTGCTCCACCAGTTCCTCCTCTTCCTCTTTAATGTGGGAGGGGGCCTGTAGCTCCTTCTGTCCCACACTGGAGTGCCACTCCTGCTGCTTGGAGGGAATCTCTTCATGACTCTCTACTGACACCTGCTGGACGTCTGCAGAACATAAAACACAAATGAGGTGTTACTGTACTGCACTTTGCAGTATTCAAACTATTCACATGTGAGCTAGGCCAAATAAACATTGATGGGTAAGCGACCTGGAACATGTAGTAAGCTAAGCTACAAGTTACTCTCAAATAAATGTAGCTAAGCTATCCTCAGAGAATTGTAGCAAACTACACTACACGCTACACTGCAAAAGTAGTTTGCCACATCAAAGCTACATTTAACAGCATTTCTATCTATTGGCCCACATGTATAATATCAATGTCAATGTAACTGAGGGTGTAGAAATGGACCCAGTGAGGGTCCATTGCTGTTAACTATCTGTCATTTAGCTAAGGACACCTTACAACTACCTCGAGGGGTCCCCGCACTACACTGTATGCATTTATTTATTTATTCTTGTATTTCTACCCTTCTTGAGACACCAACAAGGAAAAGTAGCTTCCATATGAGCAGGTGTGAACAAGTTGGGACATAAATCATGGTCCCAATGTCTCATTTGCACCCCTGGTAGTGAAATCTATCAAACTTAGGGTGGTCCCAAAAAGGAAGAATTTTTCAAATTGACTGTGTGTCGGTTTTAAAAGTGCTCCCCTTCTGGTCAACATATGTAATAAAAAGTGGATGTAAGAAATTGAAATGTGCACCCTTTGGCCAAAATGAATTAAAAAAAAGTATGTGTGTATATATTTACCGTTATTTCCTTGAATCGCCACCCGGGCGCTAATTAATTTAAAACCTCTTCTCACACCGGCGCTTACCAAAGGCATGCGGTAAAGGTAAGCATGCGCTAATTATTTTAAAACCTCTTCTCACTCCGGCACTTACCAAAGGCATGCAGTAAAAATTTGAGTGTGATGTAAGGATACAACATGAAAAGCACATTTAATAAAAAAAACTTTATTATGGTCTTACCTTTACTTTTAAATTAAGTCCATGCCAGCTCCTTCTGATCAAAAGCATCGATAACTCATTTATAGAAGTCTTCCTTATCTTTCTTGAGTTTTAAAAGTCTCTCTATCTCGATGGAGATCTTTCTTTTATTACCTCCTGCTTCGACTGAAAGTCCAGTTTAGAAAACTGCTATCAGACCGCTGCTATCAGTTAGCTCGGCTCCTCACGTGCGGGCGACGACAGAATTATCTTCGGGAACCTCCCCCTCCCGTTCTGCTCCGTGGGTGATCTCTTTATCCCACCGCTGCCACCAGGAAGTGTTATTGTATAAATAATACACTGTGTATTTACAACTGGAACATGCTTTATTTCAGCCCGGTTGTTTACATAGCTAGCATAAAAGTTGTGGTGTTACATCCTAAAAGGTCCGTCGTGCACCACTCGCATCATATCCGTTCCCAGCACATATCACGTCACTCGTTGTCACTTCTTCTGCAGCCGAGTAGTCGCAAGAAGGATCATTAGCACCCTCTACCACCGGGAGGCGGGAGTCATTTAATGAGTCATATTTGACACATGCAGCTACGGTATATTAATAAAACATAACTGCTTACTGTTCTTTTTAGCATACCGGTATTCAATAGCTTGGAACTTAAATCCTACTGAATAGCTCTTAATCTTCCTCCCTTTATGCGATTTCAAATTACCGGTATTGAAATCAGCCTCCTCCATTTTGAAAATGATGACATGGGAAGTGTCACTCGTGATGTCACGGGTTTGACCCGGCGGTAATTCAAAGCAGGCGCATACTTTATACCCGGCGGCAATTCAAGGAAATACGGTGTGTGTGTATATATATATGTTTTTTGTTTTGTTTTGTTTTGTTTTTT